>NW_013669326.1:0-925 GCF_000517525.1 Limulus polyphemus
TGTATAAATCTTTGTAGCGGTTGCTTTAGCATGGTAGTGTGATTATATATTTATTTGTATAAATCTTTGTAGCGGTTGCTTTAGCATGGTAGTGTGATTATATATTTATTTATATAAATCAATGCAGCGGTTGCTTTAGCATGGTAGTGTGATTATATATTTATTTGTATAAATCTATGCAGCGGTTGCTTTAGCATGGTAGTGTGATTATATATTTATTTATTTATATAAATCTATGCAGCGGTTGCTTTAGCGTGGTAGTGTGATTATATATTTATTTATTTATATAAATCTATACAGCGTTTGCTTTAGCATAGCAGTGTGATTATATATTTATTTATATAAATCTATACAGCGTTTGCTTCAGCATGGTAGTGTGATTATTTATTTATATAAATGTATGCAGCGGTTGCTTTAGCATGGTAGTGTGATTATATATTTACTTGTATAAATCTATGCAGCGGTTGCTTTAGCATGGTAGTGTGATTATATATTTACTTGTATAAATCTATGCAGCGGTTGCTTTAGCATGGTAGTGTGATTATATATTTACTTGTATAAATCTATGCAGCGGTTGCTTTAGCATGGTAGTGTGATTATATATTTGCTAAAGCAACCGCTGCATACATTTATACAAATAATGGTAGTGTGATTATATATTTATTTGTATAAATGTATGCAGCGGTTGCTTTAGCATGGTAGTGTGATTATATATTTATTTGTATAAATGTATGCAGCGGTTGCTTTAGCATGGTAGTGTGATTATATATTTATTTTTATAAATGTATGCAGCGGTTGCTTTAGCATGGTAGTGTGATTATATATTTACTTGTATAAATCTATGCAGCGGTTGCTTTAGCATGGTAGTGTGATTATATATTTACTTGTATAAATCTATGCAGCGGTTGCTTTAGCATGGTAGTGT
>NW_013669326.1:1575-18297 GCF_000517525.1 Limulus polyphemus
GAAAGATTTCCCTGAATTTCACTTTAAATGTGCTATATCAAAGGCCGTATTAATAAGTGGAGACAAATGGGTGCATTGTCCCGGAACCCCAAATCGAAAGATTTCCCTGAATTTCACTTTAAATGTGCTATATCAAAGGCCGTATTAATAAGTGGGGACAAATGGGTTCATTGTCCCGGAACCCCAAATCGAAAGGAGATCCAAACTAAGATAGAAAAAAATTAATAATGAAAACCCGGATGTCTCGTTGAAAAACGCGTTTGCGACTGTGTCACCATGACAACAGTGAATTTAGTCGCTTCATATAAACATAATATTTTGTAATTTTTCATTGACATGTTCTTACAGTTTGTTAATTCATAGATATTTGGTAAAAGATTTGTTGTCATTATTTTGTATTTGTTATTTGTGGTATTTTTATATTATCTATCCATCGCTTGCGTATTGCTATACCTGTAGTTAGTAAATAGTATTGAACTGTTGTATTTGACTTATTTATAAAGTTCAGTTTCATGGCTCCCCCCCCCCCCAAGCTTTTTGGGTTCTGGGTTAAATTCTATGCATTCTCTTGCTTTTACTGAGAATAAGTTTCCTAATCTTGATGCATTTTAACTTCCTACGTCACTATATTGTTAAGTGAAAAAATATTTTCTACTTGTTACATTGCCTTTGTCTTCTGTTAATGTATTTAAAAGTATTAACAGCTGGTGAGTTATGGGATTTTAATATGAAAATAATATTTTTTATGTAATTATAAAAAGAAAGCGATTCATAGAAATAATGCAAAGTTTAAAACCCCAAAAAAATTTGCAAGTCTTATCAAATTCTATTAATAATTATGATAAACAAACGAGACAATATAATGTTTTCTTTAATATTCTGTATATCACATATGTTATCTGTTATATAACCAGTTGATTGAATGTAAGAAACTAACCGCAGCTTATATGAATAAGACAAATATTATTAGAATATTTTAACGAAGCTAATAGAATAAAACTGCTTGAAAATAATTATATTCTGTCGCATTTACTCAGTCACTACATTAATAATACTGTGTGCGCTTAATATTATTGAAAACTAATATCTATGAGAATTTGCGCTACGATAGTAAATTATCACGTGAATCGACTTGGGTTGGATTATGAATTCGATGGATTAAATGGGTAATACTGATAATCTATGAACAGAAGCTATAGCTATGTTAACTATATAATATCTGTCATAACCCCTGCCGACGAGGCCATTCCCACGAGACCAGGGCTCATTAGGATGGATGGGATACAACAGACATAGTAGTGGTTTAGGCACTGTGTATATTATCAGTTGCAAAAAAAACAAGCTTTACAGTATGAAATGTAATTATTGTTAATTCTATTTAAGCAACTTACAAATCAGAATCAGGGTAAAATTAACAATAATATATTATCTATTATTATTATTAGTACCACTTATTATTCATTATAAACTCTGGTATCACCAGTCAACAGTATGATGTGTGAAGAGATGTATTATATTTATTTTGATTATCTCAATAAATTCACATAGCAATACAGTGACGTATTCTCCAGTTTCGATGTCAGGAAGTCGTTAAAAAACCCGCTAAAATCTATGTTAAACATACTTATATTTCGAAAAGGGGTGGGATCAATTTCAGACTTCATTAGGTAGAAAACCTATTTAAGGCTTGTATAGAGAAATAAAACCAGGCACTAAGATCGTAAGAACTCTGCTTTAAAAATCATCCTACTGGTTTCATTCTAGTAAGTGTTCCAATGAAAGTGTCAAAACGTTGTTGTAGTATGGTAGACCAGATAAAATAAAATGATGCCTGATACACTGTGTAGCCTTTGTGACACTCGAGTCACAATAGCCCACATTTTACTGTCGTGCCGTTTTTTTTTATTAATCCATCCTCATAGAGGGGGTGTAAACATCAGTTATTCAACACATTTCATGACAATGTCGATACATATCTGGATAGTAATAATAAAAAAAGTAAAAGTTAATTACTTAAATTACATACACAGAAAATTAGTAATAACAAATAAACAAAAAAATGCCGCTAAAAGTAATAAAAACAAGATGATCTAAACTGATAAACGTGTAAAATCAAATAATATTATTGTACCAAATCACGACATAGAATGTAACCCTGAACACCTCCACTTATCAAATGCCCAGAGTCGCGATAAATATTATAAAAATCTGACAATTTGTCTCGAAACCGATACCGTAAAAAAATCTAAATAAATTTTAGCTTTAAGTTGAGCTTTAAAGATATTCACAAAAAGAACACCAACACCACGTGATAGAACCTTACTACGAGCAGAATAAATCGCAAACAGAAGCGTAACAATCTGAGGTGATTCGAACTCAAATGGGGGGTGCCGTCGTTACGATTGTGAGTGGCGGCACCATTTTCGACATATGCTTTCTCTGCGTTTACCCCTGACGTTGGACGGTGTCATTGACGATGGTGACATTGTCCGACTTGATTGTATTTTTACAATTTTTACCAGCCATTGGCCTTTTTAATTCTAGTTAAATCTTTCATCTGAATTTTGGACATTGTTTAGTTTAACTCAATTTATTTTTACATTTTATTACAGTTTTACTTTCACGGTTTTGTTTGGCGCAGATAGACTTTTTGCTTCGCGCCAAAAAAAAAAACAACAAACAACCAACTGGTATGGTAGCAACTCAACCTCAAAGGACCGAAGGTTTTGTGATAAAACTAAAAATACAAATTTTCACTTGTTGTTCATAGCACTTGATATATACGAAACACTGTTTTGTTGCAGACACCCGGTGACAATGACGTAAGTTGGTCTAACAGCCTTGGATGAATAAAAAACAACAACAACAACAAAAGACAAAGCAACCGTGATGATCCTTCTCTATATGATATCGCCAGCTCATTTCGCGGCCGGTTTGAACGCAATTGAGTGTAATTATGAAGACTTTCTGACCATTGTGTACGGTGTAGACATGCGCGTTATCTTTAGATGATCCCAAAGTACATTATATTTGACGAAAATAAACTAAACATTTTCAAGAACATTAAATTATTTTGAGCATGAAAACGATCATCATGGACACGCTTTCTAATCAGATTGTGGAAAAAAACACTTAAAATTTCAGATGTACAAATTCGGTATTCTCAAGATCGGATTAAAGAATAAGCATTAAACGTCTTTACAGCGGTTGCTTTAGCATGGTAGTGTGATTATATATTTATTTATATAAATCTATACAGCGTTTGCTTCAGCATGGTAGTGTGATTATTTATTTATATAAATGTATGCAGCGGTTGCTTTAGCATGGTAGTGTAATTATATATTTATTTATATAAATCAATGCAGCGGTTGCTTTAGCATGGTAGTGTGATTATATATTTATTTGTTTAAATCTATGCAGCGGTTGCTTTAGCGTGGTAGTGTGATTATATATTTATTTGTTTAAATCTATGCAGCGGTTGCTTTAGCATGGTAGTGTGATTATTTATTCATATAAAATGCAAACATTAATTAGAAATGCAGCAAGATCGGTAAATGTTATGTATTGATACATTCTATCCTTTATTAAGAACACTAGTGTGGCTTAAAGGTTAGTGTGCTGGATTGCGGCTACGAAGGTCTAAGGTTCGAGCGAAATATGCTGTTGAAGACGCTTCGTATTAATAGGCGTGGAGACGTTATAACTGTGATAGTCAATATCTCTATTCAGTCAAAATGACTCGCGTTAGGGGCGAGTGACCCTGTCTGGTTGCTCTCCTTGTGGATATTCTGAATGATGCTGTCTGATTGCCCTCCCTCTAGGGATGTTCTGAGTGATGCTGACTGGTTGTCCTCCCTCTAGGGATGTCCTGAGTGATGCTGACTGGTTGTCCTCCCTCTAGGGATGTCCTGAGTGATGCTGACTGGTTGTCCTCCCTCTAGGGATGTCCTGAGTGATGCTGACTGGTTGTCCTCCCTCTAGGGATGTCCTGAGTGATGCTGACTGGTTGTCCTCCCTCTAGGTATGTCCTGAGTGATGCTGACTGGTTGTCCTCCCTCTAGGTATGTCCTGAGTGATGCTTAGCCAACGAGCCGCTAAATATGTCGTTCATGTTAAAAAATAATTACTACTAACATAACAATGACATAAAAAAAACGTTATTCATAAAGATCTCCAAACGGTTGCAATAATATTGGGAGGTACGACACAGTTTAATAATAATTACATTTGGATGCTTGTCAAAACGAGTAAATAGTATACAAAAATTACCTTGGGGCTTCATATATGTCCTACTTGCAAATTGCTGAAATTACACTGGTAAAGTAATAAAACTGTCTACTTACTACGTCATCGCGTCATTAATATATTATTTTTTACTGATGGAGTTCGTGATAAAAGGATAAAATATCCAGGAACACCCTTGTAAAATAATAAAACTATCTCTACTTACTACGTCATCGCGTCATTAACATATTATTTTTTACTGATGGAGTTCGTGATAAAAGGAAGAAATATCCAGAAACACCCTTGTAAAGTAATAAAACTATCTCTACTTACTACGTCATCGCGTCATTAATATATTATTTTTTACTGATGGAGTTCGTGATAAAAGGAAGAAATATCCAGGAACACCCTTGTAAAGTAATAAAACTATCTCTACTTACTACGTCATCAACATATTATTTTTTACTGATGGAGTTCGGAATAAAAGGAAGAAATATCCAGGAACACCCTTGTAAAGTAATAAAACTATCTCTACTTACTACGTCATCGCGTCATTAACATATTATTTTTTACTGATGGAGTTCGTGATAAAAGGAAGAAATATCCAGGAACACCCTTGATGCTGGTTCGTTATTCTTCGAGAAATATCACATCTTTATTGTTACTGTTAGGATGTACAATATTTAGGTCATTGAAATGAAATATTTTGCTAAGAGTAAAGCTGATCATAGTTACTTGGTTTCATCTCTCAGTAACGCACGTAAAATAACTTTTAATATAGTTTTGATGCCTTTTCTATGTTTTTGCAGAAGTAGTTTTGATAATGACAGAGTTGGTGAGTAGATAAAGCAGTTAAAGCTAAAGCTTCTCAACTGACTCCGTGGAATCGGAGAGATTAACGTATATGTCGTGTAATAGCAACCCTAGGTTTCTAGTTCTTATTCCCGCGTAGCCAGAGTTTGTGAGTAGATAAAACAGTTAAAGCTAAAGCTTTTCAACTGACTCCGTGGAATCGGAGAGATTAACGTATATGTCGTGTAACAGCAACCCTAGGTTTCTAGTTCTTATTCCCGCGTAGCCAGAGTTTGTGAGTAGATAAAACAGCTAAAGCTTTTCAACTGACTCCGTGGAATCGGAGAGATTAACGTATATGTCGTGTAATAGCAACCCTAGGTTTCTAGTTCTTATTCCCGCGTAGCCAGCACCCTGGCCTCAGGCATGTGGTGTTATTTGTGTCGAGAATCGTTAATGGCAATTTATACATCCTGATCCGGTTATTGATTTGCCCCAAATACTAGTACTTCATCCAACCCATTCGTCCTTAAGTTCCGCATTCTGAAACCAGTAATCAAAGTTTGGCTTTTGTTCACTCAAGTAAACCTAGCGTTACATGATACAAGTTCTAGTGGACTATTCGGGTTGTGCTATGCATATATAGCCCTAGGTCTGACGATCAAATACACATTAGAAACAACCTATACACACAGAACTAATACGAGGGACTTCTTTAGAACTGCCACCCAGCACGTGCTGCAGGTTAATTGTTGTTGTGGCGTGTACACGTAGGAATAAAAAAAAAAAACACAAATTAATTGAAACATCTGTCCCAAATATACCTGGGCGTTACTACACTTATAGTTTCGACGTTAATTGTTTTCCAGTAAAAAAACAACAAACAAACTACGTGATAGTCGTATACCGACATGTTGTTTTCAAGCTATTGTAGTATTTAAATTGTTTATTTACTTCTTCGGTTCTCATTTCAAATCAAGATTGATGTTTTCCTGTGTTCACTTTCTTAGCATATTTGTAAATCGCTACTAGATGTAAGTGCGTGTGTCATACATAGATACAACTCGGAACAACCATTGATTCCTCTTGTAAAGTGCTAGTCTCCACTACTACTGACGCCAAATCATTCAATAACCTAATCACCCAGTTAGAAAAACAAAGCTGTCTTAACTGGAACTGTCTTTTCCATATCTTAAACTCGTGTCTTGTTGTACTATTATCTTCAAAGTAAGGGCAAGTGGTTAGCGTACTAGACTGTACATGCAAGGTTCCACTTTGGGGCCTTTGGTGCGTTATAAGAGAGATAATCAATGTTCAATTAGAGGACCCACTGGATAGTGTTGACTAACTGCTTTCTCTCTAGTCTATATATGTCCTTCCTGCAAATTGCTGAAATTACACTGGTAATATAATAAAACTGTCTACTTATTACGTCATCGCGTCATTAATATATTATTTTTTTACTGATGGAGTTTGTGATAAAAGAAAGAAATATCCAGGACTTATAATCAATACGTCTATAAAAACATCCTAAAGTTCTATTTACTTGTAACATCATATTCTCTTGATGGCTTGAATGACTTATCCAAAGTTCTGACAACATCATATTCTCTTGATGGCTTAAATGACTTATCCAAAGTTATGACAACATCATATTCTCTTGATGGCTTAAATGACTTATCCACAGTTATGATAACTTCATTTTCTTCAGTTAGGCTTTTGAGTTGGTTCATATCTAAATTAAAAAATAATATCCAAATTATGATAATCCAAATGTATTATCTTAATCTTACTGTAAATGGAAGTTATTTGCAAAATGTGTGTCCAACTTACCTATTGGTCCAAGTCATTCTGTAGTGCCTCAACATCTTCAATTCAATTAAGCTGGAAGTACCCAGAACTTTAATGTTTTCAGAAAACGTAAAGACCCAAGCACTGACCCTCTGAAGTATTCCACTAGTAACAGGGGTTCAGTTTAACTAGAGTATTATGACAACCTTTTCCCTTCCATGTCTCAGCCACCTTACAATCCAATTAACTAGTTTTTCCTCAATCTTTATCACTCCTATCAAAAGGTTTTCGAAGATACAAGTACACGGAGTCCACACCTTGTCCTTTGTCCCGATAACAAGAGCCTTTCTTTAGAAGCGTTAACACGTTAGTAAGACAAGATTTCCCCTTAATGAATCCTTGATGGCTTTAATTTACAGTACCATATTTCACTAAATCGTTTTGTAAAACTTCCTTTATCAAACTCTCTAGAATTTTTCATACTACAAAAGTAAGATTAACTATCCTATAATTTCCAGGGCAACTCTTATGACTTCCTTTAAAAAACATCAACTCTCCAATCCTCAGGTACCTTGACCACTGCTTATACCTATTAAAAATGAAAGAGAGCTCGTATATCTGACTTTTGACCTCCTTTAAAACCTGTGGTACAACCTTATCTAGTCCTGGTGCTTTTATCTATTTTAAATTTATTAATCTTTCTACTTATCACCCAGGCCAATGGATTACTATTTACATGATTCAGGTCAATTCCAGTATTTTTCAAGTTAGGAATATTGTTAATATCTTCTCTTCTAAAACAGAAAGGAAGAAAACATTTAAAAGTTCACCATCTCGTAGTTTTCAGTAAAAAAAAATGCCATAAGATTCCTATCAGCATCTTTTAAAGACCAAATCCACATTTTGATATTTTTTAACCTTTAAAATAACTAAAACATCATTACTGTTAATATTAACTGTTCCTCAGAGGCTCTATTGGATGTCATAATTTTTTAAACCCAATCCATAGGTTTTTCAGTTCTGCTAATCGTTTAACTTATTTGTCAATTTATGTTTTTTAAATGATGACATTTAAATCTGATTTTGTCGTTTATATCGTTAGTAAACCAATTACACTCTAAAAAGTGTGATTTCACTTATATAAGTATGAAGTACCGATATAAAGCCACACCCAAAAAAATATGAATTTACTACACTTCACCAGAAAAAATAATTTCACACCTGCAAAAGAGTTATGAAATATTAAAACATTAATATTTTTAAGAAACCATATTTCATAGAAGTAAACTTAATTGTAAATGTATGTATATTGAAGATTTTGTGGAATTACTGTGTATAAGAAATTTCTTGATCATAAAATGTTATATTACTCATAAGATGATCTTAATGTAAACGATTCTGTTCTGTTTATAAACGCACACTTTTACACACGTTGAAGGAGTGTGAACTTTTATATTCGTTCTAACTTTACATCTTTCAAATAGGCGTGTTTGCTGGAATCATACTTTAGTTTGAGTGTGTTTGGTTCTTCCTTTCCTCTTCTTAGGAACACTCTTATCTTGAATTTAAATCAATTTATATTAACAAGTTTCACGTCGTTTTTTGATTAATTATCTAACTAACGATACATTTTCTCTCGTGGTCTAAAAACTGTCTTTCTGGAAATTAGGAAAGAAAATTCAATTTATTTTTCAATCAACATGAATCAAAACATAAAGCCTAATTATGCAATGATCACTCTTCCTCAAACGTTCCCCTACTTTAATTCTTGCAACTAGATTCTCATTAATAGTTAACAATAAATCTAAGAAGGAAACCCCTTAGCTGATTTTTTTTAAAACCATTTGGTACAGAAAACCATCCTGAATTACTTCAATAAATCTCTCTCACTATTTCACTCCATACAATCCCAATAATTCCATGTCTTCCATAATTACTGCATCAGTATTCGTACTTATAACAACCCTGATCTAATTACACATTATTTCATTGAATTCGTATCAGGAGGCCAATAACGGTTGTAAGTTAAAAGTTTCTACTCTCGAATCCACTTATTGTAAACCGTAAAAATCCAACTTCTTCACTACCACTTTTTGTATCTTCAGTTATTCATAGGTTATTTAATAGTGATAAACTTTTCAAAAGAAGTGGTAAGATGGCTCTTTATGTAATGCAACCTATTATTTGAAATTTCGAAATAATTCCTATTAACAGTATTACTTAAATATCTCCTAGTTTAAGTATTTCCCATTGCATCATAGTTTTCCCATTTCAGCTTGCCCCGAACTCGTCTATTTTGTTTCTAATACTCCTAATATTACAAATGCTGAGTACGTTATATGAAAACGATTTTGGAGACTTACGAAGTCGTTACAGTCTGTGTCGCCACGTCTGATCATGCTACCTAACGACTGTGCATTTTCACAATAGCTCTGTGTTAGTTTCTACTGCAGAAGTCTCCGTCTTTAGGCTGTCATGTCCAAAACACACCCGTCCTCCGTGTTTTCTTTCCAAAAGCCATCTAATGTATGAGTAAGGCGGCTTCTCAGCGTTCGTTTCAGATATCTGGTCGCACAAAAATACGTAGGCTTTACGTCTGGCGACATGAACGATATGTTTTTGTATGGAATAGCATAAATACCCCTTTCATTATCGACCTTCTTGAGAATTGCGACGATTGAACGGATATTTCATGGAACCATCTAGTTTACACGTGACTTGTGTCGCTTTTTTAGGTGCACATCGTTCTTGATTATGCTGCGTACTGTTTTCTAGAACACATGAACGGGTTTTGCCATTGACATTCGTGTTCGTGGGTTCTCATCTGTCACAAAACGCGGCACTTTGCTTCCTAGGTTGGGATATGACTTATTGCAGGCATCTTTCTGGATAGTTCTGGTGCCACAATTTGATCCATATTTTTTGTTTTGAATTTGCTATTAAGTACAGAGGACATTCCCGTCTTTTAAATTCTAATGACATTAGAAAACGTCTTTACGACCGTAGTGCATGAATATTTTGTGTCGGAAAGTATTATTATTACATATTCTTCCCAAACACGATCATTTCACGGTGGCATCACACTACCGACAAAATGCTAAACAATGTCAAAATGTAGTTCTGATACATTCTGTTCCTCTGTGACTTTAGATCGGCTGTGACTGTCACGAGACTTGCTGATTTGAATATTCAAAATTGTTTTAATATATCGTAATCTACCCTCTGTAAATTAATAGTAATTAAGCTGTTTTTTTATCCTACTACGTTTATCTTTAAACGTGAGACAGGTCTTTAAAAATACTCTAAATCTACTATTTCCAAATTCCTAGTTGTCCTGGCTATCCTGTTAATTTGTTTATTCCCAATTTCCCTTACCTCAACGAAAGTTTAGTTAAAGAATCTTTAATTAATATATTTACATGTTCCCTAAACATTCTACTACCCAACCTGCTTAAGTGGAACCAATCTCTAGCATACGTTTAACCCGTACCCTGAAAACTATCCCAAGGGTTCATCTAGCCTATTCGTTGTTCTAAGCCTATCCACGATAATCTTTCAGTTAAACCATAGTTCTTCCTAACTAGTTAATTCCTTCATCTATCTGGAGAGAGAGAGAGAGAGAGCCACACATCTATTAAACCTTTGAGGAAATTACTTATACTTAGCAAGCAACTCTAGTGATTTACAGTTTCCAATAAAAATTTAACCCTACTTCCTCAAGCAACTCTAGTGATTTACAGTTTCCAATAAAAATTTAACCCTACTTCCTCAAGCAACTCTAGTGATTTACAGTTTCCAATAAAAATTTAACCCTACTTCCTCAAGCAACTCTAGTGATTTACAGTTTCCAATAAAATTGAACCCTACTTCCTCAAGCAACTCTAGTGATTTACAGTTTCCAATAAAAATTGAACCCTACTTCCTCAAGCAACTCTAGTGATTTACAGTTTCCAATAAAATTTAACCCTACTTCCTCTATAAATAAAAATAAAAAACCCAATATTTCTTGGTACCAGCATCTAAACTATCAACATACTTTCTAATATCCTGTACCTGGTAAGAACATTCTACTTCTTTAATTTCATGGCTCTATACTACCAATAAGTTTATCAGTAAACATAATAAGAAAGTTCCCTCTTCTTTCTCGTTGCAAGTAGCCAAAGGTTCAAATCTATTAGAGACTGGTGTCTGAATGCTAGTTGAGTCTGACTCTAAAACCAAAATTGTTTTTATTTTTACTACTGTGCACCCATGTAAACCCAGAATTAATATTAACCTCATCCTCCAGAACAATCTTTATCCTAACCTAAACTCTGTCCTCCTCCGTTAATATCTGGTCCTACTTTGCTATTTTCATCTACTAATAGCGCAAACTGCCCTAAAGCTATATCTCTAACTTATCCTCAATTAATTAAGCTTTGCAACTTTAATATATTGTATCTTTTTAAGACTCCTGATAGTCGTAATCAAGCCCACAATGATCGAACATAATCCAGTCTTGGCACCGACAGAACCCTATAAATTTAACCCCATTTACTCCTGAACTAGCTATGACCATACTGAGGTTAACTTGTCTTTATTCTATATTTCTAATCCATACACCCAACCAGTAATTACGTATTTAACTAAAATTAATATGTTGTACAGTTTATAGATTAATTCAACAGATGTCCCTAGTTATTTATTGAATTACGAAACAATGATGTCTGTGCTTTTGATCATTAACATTTCATTTTCTGTTATCCGAAGGACATCTCTGTCAAGATTGGAACTGTTATTCACCTATAAAGAGAAAACAGTATAATAATCCGTTAAGTGATACAGAACGGATACAGTCTATAATATTGGGTAAAAACTTGAAATCATTAATAGTTATTTTCTAAAAGTCGCTTGTTGAATCCAAACCTTCCATCCGATTTCACCAACAGCGACAAAAACATTAATTTAGTGAAAGCACTTATTAGCTATCTTGATTAACATAGCGTTAACAAAATGAATAGTACTGAAGACGGGATAATCAGGTTTGGATGTCTACCACAGATCCAAGAAGAAATGCAGTCCTATTCCAGCCGTCGAGGTTATATCGTTCTTATCTGATTGGATGGAAAGAAGTGAAGTTACCTTCTGCCAGAGTTGTCGCAATATGTTCTTCAATAATATCGTTCAGACTATGTTTTAAAAAATTGGCACTTACAGCGTTCTATTCTTGAGACATCGATAAAGTAGATACGACTTTTTTTTTATTGAATTAATAGCTAAATGTTTATGAACTTTCGCAAAAACATACTAGATGTAATGTATGTACAAGCAGTGATAAAGCTCTTAAACTGGTAAAAATTTTAATATGGCACGTATGTCTAGCATTCCAGGTACATACTAGATCTAATGTATGTACAAACAGTGATAAAGCTCTTAAACTGGTAAAAATGTTAACATGGAACGTATGTCTAGCATTCCAGGTACATACTAGATGTAATGTATTTACAAGCAGTGATAAAGCGCTTAAACTGGTAAAAATGTTAATATGGAACGTATGTCTAGCATTCCAGGTACATACTAGATCTAATGTATTTACAAGCAGTGATAAAGCGCTTAAACTGGTAAAAATGTTAATATGGACCGTATGTCTAGCATTCCAGGTACATACTAGATCTAATGTATTTACAAGCAGTGATAAAGCGCTTAAACTGGTAAAAATGTTAACATGGAACGTATGTCTAGCATTCCAGGTAATGTGCAATAATAGTTAAGTATAGCCTTACAAAAAGAAATGTAACCCAGTAAGAAACGATTCATTTCACACACTGTACAGACTTAAAGTACCGGTCTTACATAAACTTGCAAAATTCGTATTCTGTATGATATGGAAAATAATGAACTGGTAATAAATATGCAAAATGGAAAAAAAAAAATAAAAAGCAATAAAGTCTCTCTAGCGTGGTGCAACAATAGCGAGCTTCTGACGTGGTGCAAAATATTATGGGCCCAGCATGGACAGGTGGTTAGGGCCCTCGACTCGCAATTTGTGGGTCGCGGGTTCGAATCCCCGTCACACCAAACATGCTCGTCCCTTTCGTGGGAGCGTTATAATGTGACGGTCAATCCCACTATTCGTTGGTAAAAGAGTAGCCCAAGAATTGGCGGTGGGTGGTGATGATTAGCTGCCTTCTCTCTAGTCTTGCACTGCTAAATTAGGGATGGCTAGCGCAGATAGCCCTCGTGTAGCTTTGCGCGAAATCCATAACAAACAAATAAAATATTACGGAAAATATCGTAAGTAGATATTTTAATTGATAACTGTTTTATGATGTTTGTTCCCATAAATTAAAATGCTTGCAAACAGTTCATAATCGTAACAGAAATAATGTTAAAAACATCTTGTATATTAACATGAAAGTTACACATAATTGTTATAGTATTTATTCCGAATAATTGAAGATAATTGGATGATATATTTCATTATTAATAACAAATCCCTGATTCATTATGATATAAACTTTTTCACTTTAAATACCTGGAAAACTAATATGAAAAATAAAATAAAAAAATCATGCCACGTATGATGGGGATATTGTTTGTTTATGGAACAGTTATTGGCCGGCAGCACCCACCGCCAACTTTTGGACAACTCTTTATCAACAGTTAGTGGGATTGACCGTTACCTTATAATGCTGAAAGGCCAAACATGTTCGTGGTCATTCCCGTCACTCGCAGATTGCGAGTCGACCACCTTAATAACCAGACCATAATAGTAAAAACATGGGAATCACGAGCTATTATTTTTCAGTCCTTTGCAGATTTCGAGCACGTGATGCAATTAATTATTACATTACACACTGTAAAACACGTTCGTGGTGCAGATGCTTCATGTTCATTTGTCAACGAGGAAAATAATTAAAGCACAGATGTTTAACGAAATATTCCCCATTCAGTAACATCTGTTTAATTAAACTCTGTGTCATAAACAACGCCAAATTTTGAACAAAAAATTACATCATCACATAACTGCAATGTGGGTCGTACTGGTGGAGCAGGGTAGGGATTAAGGCGTTAAGAAAAACCTCGTAAGAAAGCGATGTGGAGATTTTAAATCGTAAAGTTCAACCGGGTTCAGTTGGGCGGGAAACGATTAATACTTAGAGATATTTATATGCCGAAGTTGTCAATGGCCATTATTCTATCCGAACAAAAATAAAGAAAGAGAGAGAGACTATTATTCCACGCCTCAAAACAATGGCAACAGATAATTATTAATTACATATAGTAACGAGGCTACTGCATGTTACGCTGTCTAAAGGTTATTGGGGAATTGTTGTGAGCAGAGCTGTATTGCTTGGCCGGACTGTGGTTTGAGGTTCCGAGGTTCGTGTCCCATTACCTTGTTAGTTGGTTGGTTTTAGAGCAAAACCACATTGGACTATCTATTTGTGTCCAGCGCGGGGAATCGAACCTCGTATTCTAGCGTTGTAAGACCGTAGACTTACCGCTGTCCCACGGGGGGGGGACGTCCAATTACCGCAGGAAAGAAAAAATCACACTTCAGGATCGTTAGTGCGTTATAAGAGAAACAATCGAATCCCACTTTTCGGTCTGGCAAGAATAGCCCAAGCATTGGCGGTGGGTGGTGTTGACTGGCTGCATTCCTTCTAGTTTATCATTTCCTAATTAGGGACTGCTAACACAAATACCCCTCGTGTAGATTTACGTGAAATTCAAGAAAGCAAACAAACAAAGTATAGCTCGGGGGTACATGGTTTCGTGTTACTCTGTATGTTTATGAAGTTAACAAACGTAAGTTTAAATGGATTAAAAAAAAAAATTCACAAGTAAAACCTTTATTTAAAATGTTTATTTAATATTTACTACAAAAGTTTTGTTTTTCACGTGGTTTAGACATGAATGTTTAGTCGTTGTTTTCTTAGTGCAAAGCTACACAATAGGGTGTCTGCACTCTGTTCACTGAGTGGACTCGAACCCTGTATTTTAGCGTCGTAAAATTTTCCCCACATCCTGTTTTTATTGACAAATGGGAATGATTTGTTTGTTTGTACTTCAGCACAACATTACACAATTTGCTCTTTGTGCTGTGTGGCCACCACGAATGTTGAAACCCAGTTTTCAGCATTACAAGTCTTCAGATTTATCACTGGGCCACTGATGGGAGGGTAAATGGGAATGAAGCTGACAAAAAGATAAGTTATCTCTTGATAAATGTTATGATTCTAACTTTACTATAAAAGCCCAAGTTCGAGGAATTGCATAAATTTAAAGGTAAAAAAAATCACATGAAAAAATAAGATGAACACGTTGGAAGACTTGAGTATTGACAGTAGAATGATGTCACTGAAGCATCATCCATTTGTGAAAAGGTCCAAAGGTTTATCCATTATTTAAAAAATGATGTCACTGAAGCATCATCCATTTGTGAAAAGATCCAAAGGTTTATCCATTATTTAAAAAATGATGTCACTGAAGCATCATCCATTTGCGAAAAGGTCCAAAGGTTTATTAGTCGTTTAAAAAATGATGTCACTGAAGCATCATCCATTTGCGAGAAGGTACAAAAGTTTATCAGTCGTTTTAAAACAAATATGCCACTGAAGCATCATCCATTTGCGAGAAGGTCCAAAAGTTTATCAGTCGTTTAAAAAAAATGATTCCACTGAAGCATCATCCATTTGCGAAAAGGTCCAAAGATTTATCAGTCGTTTAAAAAAAATTCCCAATAAAAAAATAGTGTCATTGAAGTTCAAGTCGGGTGAATTCTTTACATATAAACTGAATTATCAACAAGTGTCTTTGAATAAAAATCTACATTCTTCTCCAAACCACAGACCTTAAGTGTACCAAATGCTAACATCCCTCAAAAAGCGTTGATTATTACTATTACGAAAGTACGTTTTGAGAGAACACTGAATATTAAAATACAACCTATTACGTCTCTCAGTGAGACAGTGGTAAGTCTACTGACTTACAACGCTAAAATGCTGGGTCTGGTTCCCCGCCGTGAACACTAAAGATAGTCCAACGTGGCTTTGCCATAAAACAGACATGCAAATAACCTGCCATCCTCTTCTATATATATAACGAGTAAAAAATCGTCCTATTAAGATCTTGTTGTTATAGCGAAGCTTTTAAGTATAAGAACATTTTTAAAAAGTGAATGTAAATAAACAGAAGACATGTTTTCGTGTAAATAATTGAAGTATATTAGAGGAAGTTTTCATTATTTCAGGTAGAAAAGTGAAGTAAAACTGCTTTGTTTTTGATCGTGAATGCGAGAAAAGAGAAGTTTGTGTATAATGTGTGTGTGTGTATATATATATATATATATATCAACACCGGTACTGATGTTAAGAACCTTTATTTTATGATAATTAGAGTTATACTACTTACAACACGGGCCCGGCATTGTTAGGGCGCTCGGCTCGCAATCTGTGTGGCGCGGGTTCGAATCCCCGTCACACCAAATATGCTCGCCCTTTCAGCCGTGGGGGCGTTATAAAAGACAAAAGAGTTGATTAAAGTAGCCCAAGAGTTGGCGGTGGGGGACGGCTAGCGCAGATAGCCCTCGTGTAGCTTTGCGCGAAATCCATACCAAACTTACAACACTTCGCCAGCGTGACGACTGGCTACTTCTAAACCTACAATTCAATTGATTCACATATTGCCAATAAAATGTGTATGAAGGTTAACATGAGTACGTCGTTTATCACGATCAAAAGAACAATACAAGCTGAGATACGAAGTTTTAAACGTGATAAGCTGAATTTGAAAAATAATGGAGAGTTTGGCAATATAATCGATATAAACGATCCACAAAAAAAGTAGCCAAATGTTCGGTTGGGTATATTTAGTATCATAATCATAAAAGCCAAGTGTCGGTCGGTCATTCGGTCAAGCTCGATTTCTCCG
>NW_013669326.1:18674-21679 GCF_000517525.1 Limulus polyphemus
TATTGCAATAATGCAATTGATGTGATTAGAAAATAACTGTGATCAATGAATGCTGGGACAAGGATCGATGCTCTTAAGAGACACTCTATAGATAAAAGTGGATATTGCTCGTGATAGGCTCTGGTTTCTCGAAGCTAGAAGGCCCTTTATTTTTCTTATGTCTGTTTACTGGTGGTAAAGTTACAAATGCATACTGGAAGACTCAAATTTGGTAAGCTTTGGTTTCCCAAAATGTTTGATGGGCTTTTACACTAGATACTGAATAAACGCCAAAGGGCAGTATGTGGCATTACCCCATCGATAAGTAAATCTCAACATAGGGGTGGAGGCTTAAATATATTGAGGCTTCATATTGGAAGACTCAAATTTGGTAGGCTTTGGTTTCCCACAATTTTTGTCGGTCCTTTATACTAGTTTTCTTAGATTACCAATATATATTTGGAAAATTTTAAATATATATAATTAAAACCGTAGTTTCAAAGTGTATATATAACAAGGCCAGTTAGTCGTGTCACACAGTATATGGAGTTTAGTTTCTTCAGAAATCTCATTCGTCAACTTCAATATAACAACAACATATTTTGGCAATGTAATAACATACTGGTGGAAGTGTATAATTGATTCCAAGCAGGAAGAAAGTTGTAAGTTCTTTGTTGTTCTTTCTTACAAGATTACCTTGAACCACGGAATCACGCAATTTGAATACCGTATGCATGAATAAAAGGAAATTTGATTTGTATCCGTTTTGAAATGTTTAGCTGCTTGTACTTCATAGGTAGAACAGATGTCCTCTGCGTTTAGCTCAGTAATTATATAGGATGTAGGTCATGGATGTATGTTTTTTTTTCTTGCGAGTGTGTATGTGATATTATCTAGCAGGTTAGCTGACGCTGTTTATAATATTTTGTTTTGTCGTTCTGGTATTTAATTCAACGCACCTCAAACAAGACTGTGTAACACACCTCAAAAGTATGCGCGAAGTTCATTGTGTTGAGGTTAGCTAAATATTTTGGTGCCACAGAGGTGGGTATGGGATGGGCACGTGCACTTCAAGCATTCTTGCGCATAGTTGCTGGCTTGAAAAATCGTTTAGCTATTAAAACATTAAATATATAATAATTTGTATCTGTTTTAGGGCACTCCCAATGAATTACGCGAAAAAAAACTACACTCGCTTATGTTAAAAGTTGCAGTTCAAACTAGGCACATTTGGTAAAGTTGCAGGACGATGGAGTCAGGCCCTGAATAAGAAAACAAGCGGCTGAGGATTATCTTCACACTGCTCACTCCTATACGTTTAACGCAATGTACAAGTTTAGTAGAAGGAGTAAATGACATTGATGTTCTAAACTGAGATTGCTAAAGGCATTTTGTTTTTAAATAAGTCTGCCCATTGTTTAAAGATTGATGAAAATTATGAACTAAATTCAGTAACGTTTCGCGATTTAATTATGAAAAAATAAAATATTTCATTTTAAGCTACAACTTAAGAGAATCACATATTTACAAAGCGTGTATTTGAACATTACGTGTTAGATAAACACACGTATATCTTTAAACGGGGACAGAACGATATTCCGAACATTTTCTGACACTAGTACTGGAGTTTGTTTTGTACTTCTTATTGATATTTAAATTTTTCATCCTGTTTCTATAATAATAATAATAATAATAATAATAATATGATAATTTTGACATAATTTTTCCAAAGCTTTAATTACGAGTAATAAAAGTAATGCAGGTCTCTGGAATTATTACAAATAAACCTCAATGTTATCATGTCCGTAACATAACTTTATACACGTGCTACTATTTATGTAATCTAAAGACCTGAATAACCATTAGGGTTACATATGTTATTGTTTTACGTTCAATTTTCGTAATATTGGGCTGTAACCCTTAAAACTAAGACTTTCCCCAACATAATATTTTGGTATCGGCTTAATAAAATGCTCCAAGTTAATCATATTCAATAATGCAAAATATTGCGATTAAAGCACGTATGTCAATACTCGCTCAAATTGAGCTTGCCCAATGAACGCAGAGTGCAGTTTGATTGGTCAATACATGCCGTGATACCTTCATCTACGCTTGCGTGTAATAATAATAATAAATACTCTAATAAATATGCTTAGCGCTCATCTTAATTGAAGTAATAGAAATTAAGGTCGTTTGCTTTTATTTTCACTATTACGTGACACCAAGTCGCTTTCACGCTAGACATCTATGAAAAATGGCAGTCGGGAAAAACGAAGTCACGCAAAGAAAAAAACTACCATTTTTTTTGCGGCTATGCTCGATGCGGAATAATATCAACAAGAATCGTAACAAAATGATTCACACCCTTAGGCCTAACTTACTTTACACGTTTTTCAATGTTAAAAAACATTGAAAGTGTCACATTGTTATTTAAATTGAAATTTGAGGGAAAACACGTTTTTTTTTTGTTGTTGTTATTGCCAAAATTCTCACTATGAATAGAAAAAAAAAATATGTTTTATGATTAGTCTAGAAAAAAAAAAAAGCTGTCAAAGGTAAACTTTATACCTACCTCGGGTTCAATGAACCCCGCTACATAGAGATGAATCGGACACATCTTAATCCGATCGGACCTTATTTATAATAGCTTGCTTGGAGTCGAACCAAGCCAGTTTTAATATTCGATCTGTAGAGGTAAAGCCAGATTTAAATGTAAAAAAAAAAGTGGTCAATCCTGAACGTGAAAAACTTGGAGAGACTCACGCCTGCAAAGTCAAGTCTGAACTAATCTCGAATGCTGTTCACACCTGCTGTATAACATTTGTATTCCAAAGAGATGTCGTGTGATGGCGCCACAAAATGTTTGTTTCGTTGCTAAGTTAAATGTTACACAATGGGCAATGTGTGCTCTGCCAACAGCAGGTATCGAAACCCGCTTCCTAGAGTTATAAGCCTTCACTCTTTTACCACTGAACCACATTGGGGGGGGCAAAGTTCGTGAGTGTTTTAAGCTAGGTATGATATAT
>NW_013669326.1:21777-34215 GCF_000517525.1 Limulus polyphemus
TTAACTTTTAAGTTTTTACGTTTAGTATATATATATATATATATATATATATATATATAAAGTTTTGAATTTTATTTTAAATTGTTTAACTTGGGAAAATAAACTAATATCATATCCTTGTGGAAAAATGTACTTCCCACCAAGGTGGGATTTTGCTGTATTCTTTGAACACTTGTTTGTGGGATTTCGCATAAAGCTACATGCCCTATTCGACCTTAATTTTGAAGTGATAGGCTGAAGGAAAGACAACATCAACCATCACCAACTCTCGGGCTACTTCAATCAGACCGAATAGTGTGATTCAAATGTCACTCTTATAACACGTCTACGACCCCAAGATTTGCGGTTTGAAAACTTGGAAATGAATTAGTTTTCCATTATTTGCTGTTTAAAGTTTTCTTTCTGGAATAAAATAAACAACAATAATTTATGATCTATATTCTATTTCGAATCATTATCTATAAAATAACGTCAATAACATTAAGGCTGCGAACAAACTTTTTCTTCTTGGTTAGCTAAGTTCGAATGAAAAAGTTTGACTTTAAAGGGCATTGACTTCATATAGTTAGTTTAGCAAAAAGTGGATTAAATTCCCAACTTTCCTGCTACTCCTTGCAATATCTGAAGCCGATTTTGGCCAAACCTTTCGTAACAAGTATCTAACATAATAGTTAATTATCACTTATCAGCGTCTCATAAACTGAATAAAACTGGCTACTGTGGTTTTTACTTCATAAGTATTTAATCTTAATCGATATTATTCAAGCTTGACTTTCTGCAAGAAAGAATACTTTACGGGTATATTCAGGCACGGGTATCTATCTACAGTGATTAGAATTAGCTTAAGCTTGGATGCGATAAATATTCATTTAGCTTGATGCTTCATATTAATTTACTTTCTGCATTGAAACATAAATAAGTCGTTTAAATTACGAAACATCGCAATTAGTTATTTTTATTCTGGCCGACAAAAACAAAACAAAAAATAAAACAAGAAGTTGCCAGTTTTTCCACTTTCTTATCCGAGTCATATGTACTTAATCATTAAGATACCCACTTTCTTATCCGAGTCATATGTACTTAATCATTAAGATACCCACTTTCTTATCCGAGTCATATGTACTTAATCATTAAGATACCCACTTTCTTATCCGAGTCATATGTACTTAATCATTAAGATACCCACTTTCTTATCCGAGTATATGTACTTAATCATTAAGATACCCACTTTCTTATCCGAGTCATATGTACTTAATCATTAAGATACCCACTTTCTTATCCGAGTCATATGTACTTAATCATTAAGATATTACCCCCCCCCCAGTGGCACAGCGGGATGTCTGCGGACTTAAGACGCTAGAATCCGGGTTTCGATACCCGTGGCGTAGCTTTGTGCTTAATAACAAACAAACATTAAGATATTACTCTTTGGATCCTCGATACAGGTTATGAAAATCCAACAGTGATATTTTAAATAGCTTGATCTTTGATTAGTAATTCTAAATGAGTCATAGAATGTATCGAAAATATCTACCTCATTT
The DNA here is from genome assembly GCF_000517525.1 of Limulus polyphemus. Lineage (NCBI taxonomy): Eukaryota > Metazoa > Arthropoda > Merostomata > Xiphosura > Limulidae > Limulus > Limulus polyphemus. Next base: position 23,319 of record NW_013669326.1, read on the forward strand.
CTTTTGTTATTATTGCTGTCTTTTTTTTTGGGGGGGGGGAGTCATCCATCCGGACGATTAGCAAGGAAAACATGAACACTGAAGTTCAAACATGTAGTTTACTCGTGAGGTAAAATAATAGAAAGTAGTTTGTATTACAGAAAAAACACGTTGGGCTATCTGCTGTGTCCACTGCGGGGAATCGAACCCCGGTTTCTAGTGTTGTAAGTCCGTAGACTTACCGCTGTCCCACCTGCAGATAACACAAAGTCATGCAACGTGAGATGTATTGTAAACGTTCCCAAATTCGTGTTCACTTTAAATATAAATCGTCATTTAAATCAAGACTTACGGTAGTGAGTCGCGCGGCCAAGGGAAAAGTAAACACGCGCGCCCCAAAGAAATGCGGCTACTTTTTTACACGACGTGATTGTGTACAAAATCAACCTCTTTGAAACTCTCCCATTGTAATAGCTACACCTTAGATATTCGATAATGTAAACCATGAAGACATTGATAGTTAGCACATCAAAAATTAAACCAATCCTTAGAACCATTGCCGAGATTATATTCTAGCCGAACCTCACCATGTTGTTTATTTTCTTCGTTTTCGCACACCCAATTTGTTTTTGGGGCGCGCGCGTTTAATTTTCAAACCTCAGCCATAAACTCAATCACGGTCCAATAGTTTTGAAATTAGTATCACTACTTCCTTCCCGGTCACTTAAATAGTGTTTGTGGATCGAAACAACAAGTCTTGTGGCCGACAGGACTGGTTTTATCTAAAACAAAATCTGTGAAGTTTAAAGAAAATGGAAAATTTGGAGATAAACAATACCATTATTTTTGTTTTTGTACAAAATTTTGTGGAATTCTGACCAGTATTTTTCTTGTAAAGTACTTGGCTCTTTATTTCTCGTGTAACAATTTTGTTATCGGTATCTAGATCGTTTTTGGGATCTGGTAGGTTCAGGCTTGATATTCCATCTCTTCCCCACCCCCACCCGTACTTGTGTTTTGTTGCACCTTTTAATTGTTGAACAACAGACAAACGAGTTTCCAGTGTATCTATCAGTCTATTGGGATTTAGGTCTTGAAGACCCGGGAGGGTGGGTCAGTGTACCACACCCCCTTGCAGAATTTTAAATCGCCCGCGCCAATGGGTGGAGTTTTGACTGGCTTCTGGTGTAAACACGCGCGACTGACGAGATTTAATTGTTTGTTGACAGAAATTTCTTCTTTGTCCAAGCGAATAGATTTATCTGTAAATGTAATTCATAAGTTTATTTTCCAAAAACGTAAGCCTAGATTCTCGTGCACACTGTAGCTCGCTCTAGCTATATAACCATAGAACTTGTTTGTTTACCAGTATTATTCACTATGTGAGGGGTGTGTGTTTACTGTCCTCAGTTTGTTCACACATATCTTTTAATATAAAAGTTTGTAAGTGGTTTTTGGTTGACTGGCAGGTTTGGCCAGAATTGCCCAAGTTTTGAATGTCACTTACTATTGAAGTGTGGTATGAAGTTGTTATGTGTGCCTTAGTGCTAACATTAGCAAGGATTTTTTGTTGTTAAATACTTGTTTAACAAAGGTACGTGTGTATAGTTAGCTATATACGTATTAAACAAGGTGTATATGCAGCTGTCGCATCGCGGGACTATGATTTCTGTTAAGCAATGGCGGACTGGACTGCTATTCGAAGCTGTGGAGTTTCCTTAATCTTTGGTATTTGCAAGCATGACGATATGGCTGCTGATTATCACTGTATGCCATCCACATGGCGAAGTACACGGAATATTACACCAACGATGTATTATTTGTTATTATGCTTTATTGATGATGCCGTTTTTTGTTTTTCTTCCTTTGTTGTGGGGGACTTTAAGAGTAACCCTGGACCAGGGCTTTATACAGTTTGTCCTAATTTTTGAAACAATATGCGTGTTAAAAAAATCAGTATGCTCATGTGGATATGTTGTTCGAAAGAAAAGTAATAGGCAGATATGTAGTAACGTAAATGTACCTACCTTTAACATTTCGAAAGAAAAGTAATAGGCAGATATGTAGTAACGTAAATGTACCTACCTTTAACATGTCTTCTGACTGTGGTAAGTTGTGTGATGTAGAATTGCCAGTAGCCTATGATGCTTTAGTTGCTACAAAACTTAAAAAAGGCAATTTGCAGCACCAATTAACTGTGGAAAAGAAGGCACCCATAAAACAAAAATTGGTTGAACCATTCGTTAAATCTGTTCCACCTATAAAAGAAACCATGAACTACGGTAGTGCCTGCTGTTGTTACTTTTAAAGCAAAAGGTGCCTTGGATATGAAGGGTAAGTCTAAAGTAGCCGAGTTCACTACAGCTACTTGCAGAGACTGTGAAGTAACTGCTGTTGGTATACCCATTGGTCCAATAAATGAATTAAGAATGGCAGAGATAAGCTTGTAATTTAGTAAGCCTGGAGTTTGTTCGTCCATTTCGTTTGTTCGTATCAGGTGCAACAGACGTCATTCTAATTCTATCAGATGCTCTACGCATTAGAGGTGATGAAAATTGCATTTTTCGAGCTATGTCTTATACATTAACTGGCTTTGAATAGTAGCATTTTGAAGTTAGGAGTGGAATAGTTGCACGCATGCTAAGCACACCTGAATTTGCAAGTGTCACCAAAAACTATTTAAATCAATACAACGGCTACGATAGTGTTGAGCAATATCTTGCGCAGAGTCAGATAGCTGTTGATAAGATATGAGGCACTGATTTTGAAATGTCTGTATTAGTTCATTTTTGAATACAGTGGTGTACTCTTACAAGCATGGAGAATAGTGGATTACATGTTTTCCTCATAGAATTGACATGACGTGACTTGCAATGTACATTTTCTGGTAATGTACATACCGTATTAGGCCGATTATAAGGCGATGTTTTTTATTTAAAATCAGGTTGTAAAGTTCATAGTGGCCTAATAATCGCGGCCGACCACGGACCCCCCTTCCTCCTATTCTAGTCTGTCGTATTATTGGATGTCCAGGTAACATCCGTTACGCATGCGCGCCAGATGTTCGCTCGAGGTCATTGCTAATTATTGCAACTAATCCACCTGCAGGATGTTCAGTTATAGTACAGATTTTGTGGACCTAAAAAAAAGGACGTTATGACACTTTTTTTCCAATAGTTTTTGAAAATGTGGGTCACGTTATATTAGACATCGCCCTATAATCGGGCCAATACGGTGTATTACACAGATGTCCACTTTGATGTGGTTACCAGAGTATATGCACAATGAAAGTGTAGTGTACTATTCATATGTGGTCTTCTTTGTCTTGCTGGTGCTATTTTTTGTAATATTTTTAATGCATGTGTGATGAAATAATTTTTCTGGAGGAACAATTAATTTGTTTTCCTATTTATTATTTGCATTGTTTCTTGGGTTGCACTACAGTGCAGTGTGCCGTCTTATTTTTAATTTATCAACTAGCAGAGGGTTGAAAGGTATTGTGTGTCTGTTTACTGTCATTATTTAAGAAATGTATAGGTGTGTGTGTGTGTGTTTCTTATAGCATAGCCACATCGAGCTATCTGCTGTGTCCACCGAAGGTAATCGAACCCATGATTCTAGCGTTGTAAATCCGAAGACTTACCGGCGACTAAAAGAATTGATATCAGAATTTGGTCAAGGCAATCAATATTATCGAATACATAGTTTAAAATTGCTTGCTAAAAAAAAGTAAACTCTATAATTGGTTTAAAAGTATTTTATCATGTTCGTCAATGTTATTAATGATAGCACAAATGTTGAATTACTTGTCATTTGGCCGATTTTGTGTATAATTATATGTATGTTACTATTGATAAAAAAAAAAAGCGGTCACATTATAACGCTCCTATTGATGAAAAGGGTGGACATGTTCGGTTATGGGGATTCGAACCGGTTGTGAGTCGAGCGTCTTAACAATCAGGCCATGCTAGGCCTGGTATGTGGGCACTTATAAGGTTGGTTTTCACTCTGTTGTGGTGGTTTACTTTATAGTCGAGGTACTTGCCCGTATTTTAGGTGACAAGGGTTGATTGAGCTGACAAGATCATTGGTTCTAAATTTATCAAAAGTTTAAAAATAAACGTTAAGTTATAATTACAGCTTATTCCTAAAATTATTGAAGTCCAAGCCCTATCGACTTTTTAACTATATTGTGTATAAACTATTTATAAACAAACTAAACAAAAATATCTTCAACATTGCATCTAATCCAACTGACTACTGCTAGGGTCTATTGTACATTTTACGCAATATGTGGATCCTACCAGTACTCTAAATGTATTAAAACAAGTACTTAATTTTATGATTAAGTAATGAGATAAAAGTTGACAGAATTTTGTTAATTAACTAGTTAGCTTGTATTCAGTTGCCGGTAATGATGTAATCCATGTATTCAGTTGCCGGTAATGATGTAATCCATGTATTCAGTTGCCGGTAATGATGTAATCTGCTCTGCTGCAAGTAAGAAGCCACTTCATCAAGTTTCGTGAGAGCTTGGTTTGAACTGCCACATTTTGTATATAAAAATTTTTACTGGACAGTTCTGATGGTTTAGACTGCTACGTTTTGTATCCTTAGTGGATAGACACCGGTATAAATATTTTTATTGGAAAATTATGATGGTTTAAACTGTTACTCTTTGTATCAGTAGTGGATCTACACCAGTATAAAGACTTTTACTGGACAGTTCTGGTGGTTTAAACTGTTATGCATTGAAGTGGATCTACAATGAAGGGAAGACTTTTATATATAATAGTTCTGTTTTATCGCCCGTTAATTACGGGAGCTTTTCTTATTATGACGTTTAAAATGTTTTTATAATCGTTTGTTATTTACAGTCCAACCTTTCTAAAATCTGTTCAAGAAATAGTCCTTTTAAAGCGAGTGGTAACGTTGGAGGAGATGATGTGGTATCAAGTCCTTTGTTTTTACATACTTACAGTATCTTAAAAGTTAAGGATCACAAAATGTGTATAGACAAAGATCCAAAATTAGGTACCGCAAAAACCGTATAGCCAGAGTTGCTAAGTTAGGTACCGCAAAAACCGTATAGCCAGAGTTGCTAAGTTAGGTACCGCAAAAACCGTATAGCCAGAGTTGCTAAGTTAGGGACCGCAAAAACCGTATAGCCAGAGTTGCTGAGTTAGGTACCGCAAAAACCGTATAGCCAGGGTTGCTGAGTTAGGTACCACAAAATCTGAAAGCGAAAGTAGTGTTTTGTGTTTTTTAGATTTTTACATGACTATTAACCTAGCCTATTCAAATGTAGTATAATTTTACAAGTGGGCTTCATAAACACTTAAAATTAAAATCTATAATAAAATCAGCGGAAAAAGCAAAAATATTGATACTGTTTTGTTCTCTACCCTTCCTATTGACTCAACGGTAACTCTGAGGGCTTATAACGGTAAAAATCGGGTTTCGATACTCGTGACGCTACACAGATTGCCCTTTCTGTGGCTTTGTGTTCAACAGCAAACAAATATACATATTGTTATGTTCATAACGCTTTAGTAGGGCACAATTTTATCAAGAACTATTAATTCTGTTTTAACTCAACGCATATACACGTTTTTTTTGGTTTAATAGTTTTCTACACACACCGGTATAATCATCAAGCACCGATTCTTCCACAAAAAAATATATGATTACCACGTCACTCGACGACTTGGCTACAATAAGGTCAGAGTTATCAGTATGCTTAGTGTACAGTCAGTATCTCACTATTTACATATTAGTGTTGAGACGGTCCTATACTAGGTATCATTTGCACATATCGGTAGAGAAACCAAATAATATTAGACTTGAGTATTATTTGTACAATAATTGAAGTCACCGTACACGTATAACTGCTGAAATGTCTTCTTAGTTTCACTTTGCTATTTTAGTACTTAAACGTACTGAAAAATTATTACTTGCAGAAGGTTTTATAACCTTCCGAATATGAAATTTACAGTTTGATTAAGTATATGATATTTATTATTGTTTGTTCTTTTGTCTCCAGTATAGAGGGTGTTCAAGGCAAAACATTTCAGTAGAACTTCGAGACGTAACGCACGACTTGGCGCGAACAAGTTATTACACGCTACGTTCGTAGATCTGCTGTATTCGCATGTATCTCGGATATATATATATATATATTATGTATTGAGAGATATGTTGTGCTCCAATTATCGGCGGACGCCAAGGCCAAGATTTCCTGTTTAGTCCAGCAGCAATAAAACAGAATAGAAGCATGCTTACAAAATGACCTTACGAAGGACACAGAATTCAGACGTCAAGCTTGTTGTATCATATAATGAGTGACTACATTATTGTCTTATATTTTCCTATATACGCATTGGTGTTACATGTGATAGTCAAGAAACACAAGGCCATCTGTTCCTCGATTCAAAAGAAAATCTATACTCTTTAAGCTCTTGATGCTTTCTTCGCCAACTTAAGGATACAGTCCGCCTTTTGTTTCGCCCTCTTTTTCTGTGTTAGATCAGTCTCTGCGCATACTCAGAAATAATCGGTATGTGTTAATTGATAAATCTTCAGCCTTACGTTGTGAACATTACATTATCCATGATTTCCATTTATGTTTACTCATACTTCAATGCTGCCTGTTTAGTTTGAGTCAAGATGAAATAAAGAATTGGAATAACTTTTAAAAGAAATGTAGTCATAAATAACTTGTTTAAAAATAGGGTTATTTTCAGTTTATCAGATTAACATTGCAAGGACGAGAGTATATCCATTAAAAAAAAAAACTGGTCTAACTGCTGATATGTAATTATTGGTTCTAAAAGCCTTGTGTTTTTAAAACGTGATCAAACACAGACCACTTAGTCTTATTCGCATGCATGAACATACAATACGCTCTGACTTCATTGTTTGGTATACAAAACTCTTATGATTATAAAGCAGAGTTGTCCAACTGTCTGTATTTCTGGTGTCAACAAGTCGTTATAAGGAACTAGTTAAACAGATTTTGATGGAATTTGGCAGAGGAACGGAGGTTGATCCCCAACGATCGAGTTTAAAAGATAAGTAATGGGGGCGAACATTTAGAGTTTGGCAACCATTTCAGTTTACCTCCTTTGTGCTGCAAATGAGGGTTAAAATTAACGAGGAAATCAGAAGCATAATACCTGAAGATGACGTTTAATACCATGCATAGCATTGATATTTTGCTTCGGATGAACGGTTTGTATTCTAATGCACAAAATAGCGGAAGAGGGGGGGACCACGCCATGTTTATGGCATTACGTTTTAATAATATTGCCGGGTGCCTTTTTGCTATCATTATATATTTTAGTTAAATACATTTTGAACAAATGCAGGAAATCTAAACAAGACATTTTTTATTTGCTTCAAAATAATAAAACTACACTAATTAAAGTCAGTTCCTAATTTAAACAATGTTTCGAACATCTTGAAAATATCTTATTATTTAAACAAACTCTCAATTATGGCTTTAGACACATGGAGAAATATCTAAAAGCATTGGACAGATATAATTTGCGCATTTTTCTCTCAATAATTAATTATTAAAATAGCTCCAGTTGCTATTCCTTTTCCGCCTTTTTTTTTTTCAATAAGGACAGTGTGTGTACAACGGTCCTCTGGATTTCAAGAAGTCTTGTATATATACAGATATGTCACTAGGTGATAAACAACGAAGCTGTGATAATAAAGCTAGTTAGAAATCCTGTTTTTAAGAACCATGATATAAAGTAATAAATTGACAAACAACTAGAGCGATTGAATACATTATAATAAAACAATTTTGGAGGCTCACTACGTCGCTACTATCCAAGTCGACAGGTATCGTCATGTTCTTCTATCTGACAACCATGCATTTTGGTAATAGCCCTGCATCATAGTTTCCATTGCAAAATACTCCGTTGTAAGGCTGCCATGTCCAAAGTGCACTACTGTTCCGTGCATGATTTCCATAAACCATTTATGTACAAAGACAACGGTTTCCTAGTATCCTTTCAACAGTCAGATCGCAAAGAAATCCATAGGCGCTGTGTCTAGCGACTTGGCTAGTATGCCTTCATATGAAATAACATGAATACCCGTTTACTTTTCCCGCTGCTTTAGGTATGCGATGGGTAAACAGGAGTTATGGCTGACCGCTTTATATTGGTTAGCCCAGTACAGTACTCTGTTACCCTCGTTTTTAGGTAAAGTGGCTTATTGATTATGTTGCGTATTGTTGCCTGAGTAGGTTGGCGGCTTTTGCCACTTACCTTTATGTTCGTGGATATCACATTATCACCTGTTACAAGACGCCGCACTTTGCTTATTGCGGCTGAAGTATGATATGTTGCAAGTCTCTTGTTGGGTGGTCCTAAACCCCAAGGTGATCCATACTCCTTTGTTTTCCAATGTCATTAAGAGCAAGGAATATTCTCGTCTTGGGCATTTTCTAGCCCCAACCTGAGCACCTTTTTAAGACCTGAGTGTATGAATATTTAGTGTCAGAAAGGATTGTTACATACTTTTCCCAAAAGCGATAAATTTTTGATGGCATCACACTACCTACAAAACGTCAGTGTTTAATTTTGTTAACATAAAATTTAATAAACTGTAAGACAACCATGTAAGTAATGTTGTTTATGAATACAAATACCATGCTCGATTTTTACAGCAAACTACATAAGTGAAGCATTAAGAAAACTCAATACCCAAATAAATGAAAACAGTTAATAAACTGTAAGACAACCATGTAAGTAATGTTGTTTATGAATACAAATACCATGCTCGATTTTTACAGCAAACTACATAAGTGAAGCATTAAGAAAACTCAATACCCAAATAAATGAAAACAGTCATCCATTTTCTCAATTTTTTTTCATTTCCCTTCATTCATTTCACGTTATTTCTAAGGAAAACGAAATTGGAAAAGTAAAACAAGGAAGCCTTATTAAAGAAAATGAAGAAACAATAACCTATAAACACATGTCCTTGTTCCCCGCTATATATATTCACCAGTGGTATTTATGAGTAGTTGACGTAAATAGTTATTTTTAATTGTAGTTCTCTCGCGCACTAGTGTATTGTACTTGGTTATAACAAGTAAACATATCGAAACCACACAATTTGTCTTTTTTTTTTCTTGTTTCATATTCCTGTATAAAAGTTTTAAAAGTTCGTTTGGAAAAAGAAGTGTTTAAAACTCAAGTAATTTTATTTTGTTAAAAAAAGTGTCTAAGTAGGAGCAATATATTGTATTAATCCTTTATCTCAAATGATAGCTTGTTTGCGCGGCGTACCTGCTGTACTGGATTCGATCCCGGGACACGTAATATACAAAACAACTTTTATTTGCTAGAAAATTCTTTGGAACATCTATCAGGAAAAATCTAGTGAAAATAAAAATTACGTGATGTATGATGTTTCATTCAATTATCATAACGGTAATCTTTTGTAGCAAGTGTCAGTTAATACTGTCACCATGCCTTCGAAAGTCACTTTTATTGTCTCATAACTACAAAAGTATAAATTAAGCCACGTGGATTCTCAGATAAAAGTGTTTGGATGCATAGAATAATTCAAAACTGTGTGTCGTTAGGCAGAAAGTCACAGTTTGATACATTGTAAAGCAACACTGCGGATAATTTCCTCTTCCGAGTGTTCATTTCCATAAAACTGCCTTGAAATTGGTTCTGGATGACACATGTGTAACCTAAATACACCGAGCTCTAGCAAGTTAAATAAAAAAAAAGCAAATTAAGATTATTATTTTTTTCTATTATTTCAGGATGCTCATAAAAGGAAACCCCGGACGTTATCCAAGTACCATCAAGAACTTTGAAAACACACATACACTGAACAGTGAGAAAGGAAGTCGTCAATTGTAAGTTCAGTAAAGTGTCATTAAAGTAGGCTTACTAATTCTAACATTACGTCTAGCTATATAAACTCGAATTGTTTAATACCAACAATTGGTGGACTCAGCAGGTAGCCCAATGTGGCTTTCTTCTAAAAAAACAAGGAATATGAACAAACTGTATGGAGTAAAATCTTGTCTAACAGTTCAACATTTTGGACGGCTGTGTTCAAATAGCTCTTTGTATAACTGTGTACGAAAAATTTGAAACACAAACACTTAGTTTTTTTCAAAGCTGACACGGGAAGGCATCTTGTCAACAGCACCGACTGTCAACTCTCGGGAATCGAACCTTTGATTTTATCATTGTAAGTCCATAAACTGACCCACCGGAGACAGGCCCTGAAGTACAGAGCGCGATGTTGCGACAAAGGGACGCGAACCATGAAACCTCGGCTTCAATGATAGGCACGCTAACAACACGTCCAGCCCTATATTTAATGGGAAATGTCTGTCTGTCTCGTCTTTATGTATAAATTTGAACAAAAAAAAGCACTAAATTGCGAGGGTATAAATAAAAATTCGATATAGATATATTGTATAAAAAGGGATCAAAGGAATGTTCTATAATCAAAACGTGAAACAACAAATAAAGATTTGTTATGGTGACCTTTTTTACATGACAATGTAAAACTAAATCGTCTAAACATTGTATTGGTTTGTTTTGAATTTCGCACAAAGCTACTCGAGGACTATTTGCGCTAGCCGTCCCTAATTTAGAAGTGATAGACTAGAGCGGGAAGGCAGCTATTCAACACCATCCACCGCCAACACTTGTACTACTCTTTCACCAGCGAATAGTGGGATTGACCGTCACATTATAACGCTCCCGCGGCTGAAAGGGCGACCACGTTCGGTGAGGGGATTCGAAGTTGTTACCTGCTGATTGCGAGTCGAGCTTCCTAAATACCAGGCCATGAGGCCCGGCATGGCCAGGTGGTTAGGGCGCTCGACTCGCAATCTGTGGGTCGCGGGTTCGAATCCCCGTCACAC
>NW_013669326.1:35215-44239 GCF_000517525.1 Limulus polyphemus
GAGCTGGTGCACAGTAAAGTAGGAGTTTACTTTTGGTAGTGGCATGTAGCTTTATACCGATTTTTTTTTTCAAATGTAACATTGTATTGAACCTCTTAAACAGAGTTTACAATATTTATTCATCCGCTCTGAAATTATCTTTTTCCGAAAAACTTTGAGAGAAAACGGTTACACCTTACTGTTTCTATCTCGTGGTTAATATATAGTATAAGTACCTGTTTCCGTCTCGTGGTTAAGAGATAGTACAAGTACCTGTTTCCGTCTCGTGGTTAAGATATAGTACGAGTACCTGTTTCCGCCTCGTGGTTAAGATACAGTACGAGTACCTGTTTCCGCCTCGTGGTTAAGATACAGTACGAGTACCTGTTTCCGCCTCGTGGTTAAGATACAGTACGAGTACCTGTTTCCGCCTCGTGGTTAAGATACAGTACGAGTACCTGTTTCCGCCTCGTGGTTAAGATACAGTACGAGTACCTGTTTCCGCCTCGTGGTTAAGATATAGTTCGGGTACCTGTTTTCGTCTCGTGGTTGAAAAAAATAACAAATCAATGAAGTTAATTATGCATTCTCATGTTCATGTTTGTAAAAATTGGTAATTAAAACGAATTCTCACGTTTAAAACAGCCAAGCTGTGCTTCGTATGAATTTTCGTCAATGTGTCTGTATAATTAAAATCAAATAAGGTAATTGAATATTCAAAATAAAAGGTAATATTATTTACTTATGTACAAGTAGTATTTCCTTACCACTGATACATTTATCTTTGCGTATATGAATGTTTCATGACCAACTTTTTAGAAACACGTACAAACATAAATATTTCTATTTTGTATTGTGAATTTATGACACGAATTTCGTTGGTAATTATTAAGACTCGACACGAGTAAGTTGATTTATAGTTATAAAATGTATTATAACGAGGTTGTTGATTTTTGGTGAATAAGTCTATTGTGAAATTGTGAAATAAAACTTCTTGGTCAAGATTGCTTTATAAAACAACTTTCTTTGTTTCCTGAATAATAATTTCGCCATAGTTGAAGTATTTTTGTTCTATCAAACGTGACTACGAGATATTAATTGTCCGAAATACATCTTAGTTTTTACTTGTGTAATTAATTTACAAAAGTTATTTGACTTGAAAATTAAAACAGTGTCAACAAATAAGCTAGTTTACTATATAGTCCCATAAGACTCGTGTTAGCTTAGTTGATAGAGGAAGTTGGAGTCGTTCTGGTGACATTATCCAGAAATCCTCTTCACGTATATTACGTGTTTATTTTCAACCTGTTATCTCGATAATATTTATATTCGTCTCTTCGGTAAGTCAACGGGCTTATAACGAGAAAAATCGGGTTTCGATGCCCGCGGTGGGCAGAGAACGGATAGCCAATCATGTAGCTTTGTGCTTTACAACAAAACAATCCAATTTCAATCTTGTTTTGCTATCTGTCGATACCATCATACTGTTTAATATTGTACTAGCTGTATGATGAACATGTTGACGTTGCATATGCTGGTAGTGGTGAGAACATATGGAAGAATTATCCCAAAATAACCTACAATCGGAGTACAGCTGGATTTAAGTTATGCCTATTGGGAATATTGATTTTTTTTCGGGTTAACACGCGCTGCTGCTAAGATGGGCAAACATAAGAATAAACCTTGAAATTACAACATAGGATGTATGAAAAACAGCAACAAAGATTATAAAGGTCAACATTTCCTGTTTATTGCACCTCTAAACCAAATATAAAGAGAAACAGGTAAAAAAAGATAATAATTCCTTTCCGAGGACACGATTCAAAGAACAGGCTTGTAGTTAGTTATGTTACGATTTTTATCGCGACAACTATTTTGTTACTGAATGCTGTACTTTGTAACTTACTCCCAGCTGGTATGTATCTTAAACTACGTATATAATCTCTCTTAAAAGTTAAGCTCTATTTTTTACATGATAAGGTTCAGCTCGCTTAAAAAATAGTGTACTATAAGTCATGCATGTAAGCTAATTATTTGTTGGCTTGTTTGTTTAATTTCTCGAAAAGCTATTCTATCGAGGCTGTTTGCGCTAGCCGTTCCTAGTTTGAAAGTGATAAACAAGAGGGAAGGCAGCTAGTCACCACCACCCACCGCCAACTCGTGTGCTACTCTAATCGAATAGTGGGAGTTGACCGTCACTCTTTTCGCGCGCCCACAGCCCCAAAACGCGGAGCACGATTTTCGTATTATCTCACATTGGAATCGTTATACGTGTGATATAAGTTATATTGATGTGATATCGCTCGTAGAGACTTTGTTAAAACTTACATAACAGTTAAAATATCAATGTAATGTTCGTTTAAAACAAAAAAAAAAGTATTTTGTTTGTTTGTAGTCAATCGATAAGCTACACGATGAGCTATCTGTACTGTGCCAGCCGCGGGTATCGAAGCCAGGTTTTTAGCGTTATAAGCTACTGGGAGGCACGTGGGCAGAGAACATAGAAATAAACTTGGATTTTTTTAAACATATAGTAAATTTGAATAAATACGTTTTTCTCCTTTTTATTTTATTTTTATAACTTTTCTTGCCTATAGAAGTCACAATCACAAAGTTACTAACTGACCAAGACGTTTGATCATTTCTTATACTTGAGAGAGTGGGAGCACGTGTGACATGTGAATAATGAAATTAATATGCCTGCACACAAATAAAGCTTTGGAACTAATTATGGAAACAGCGAATAATAAAATGGGTATAAAATCCAAACATTATGGGATTGTTTCTCCTATACAGTATAAAAATGAAGTGGACTACAGTTCTGTTTTGTTAGTTTACATTGTGATTGGCTGTCATCAAATTAATCATACAGTGCCATAACAGCATTATGCCCTATAAAGGTACACGTGCTCATACTATTAATAGTAGTAATGTATAGACTGCACTCATAGCTTCCAGGACAGAAATGCCACACGACAAACGTGTAGAAATAAAATATTTGGCTGTTGAAGATTACTCTATTCAACAAATTGAGGTTAAATTTGATTTTTCATTAGGAGCAGTACCCGAAAAGGGTACGAGAAACTACTATTTGACAATAGAAAAGTAGAAACCTAAACACTCGAAATTCAGGGTATGCTCTTTACATGACAGATGACAATCAAGTAGAGATCGTGCTAATGAGTTAACTATAGATATTGGGACATGCTATTATGAAGTAGCTTCACTAAATGTGTAGCTGCTCATGAAACACTGATTAGGAGAGAGAGAGAGAAGATTAGAAAAAAAGATTGAAGTAGATATAAAAATTTAAAAATAGGATGGGTAAATTGGAATGAAGATGCTCTTTACATATGGTTTGGTTATTTTAGTGCAAAGCCACATTGGGGTTATCTGCTGTGTCTACCGTGGAGAATCGAACCCTGGATTTTAACATTGTAAAACCGTAGACTTATCGCTGTCCCACCGGGGAACTCCTTGCTGATGAAACTACATTAAAATTATTTGGCAGCGATAGTTGATTCGATGGCAGAAAAGACAACGATATCACGATCAAAGTACATCTATGGTGAAGCAGGATAATAAAAGCTAGAAGTGTGGATGATGTGGTGTCACAAACATAACGCCATTCCTGATCTGGTCCTGGGAACTTCTTGCTGATGAAACTAAATTAAAACTGTTTGGCAGCGATAGTTGATTCGATAGGCAGAAAACGATATTACGATCAAAGTACATCTATAGTGAAGCATGATAATAAAAGATAGAAGTGTGGATGATGTGGTGTCACAAACATAACGCCATTCCTGATCTGGTCCTGGGAACTCCCTCCTTGATAGGCTTTTATATAGCAGAAAAAGTGCCGAAATATAGGAGCTATTTAGGCTTATGCTAGCGATTAAATTCAACTGAAATGTGAATTGGCAATCAAAAGAGAAAGTATTATAGGAGACAAAGTGGAATTGGACCCTACACGAAATTCGGAGAAATCAAGTGTGACCGACCGACATTTGGATTTTGTATATATTAATGAGTCATCTTTTATAATCTTAATCTGTTACAATCAACTACGAAATCTGTCTTACGAAACCAACTCCATCACATCGTTGACTTAAACATCCACCCAACGTCGCGAAAACAGAAGATTTTAATGTTTCGTCAAATAAAACTTTTTTCATCGTGCAATCTTTTAGAAATTTTATATTGTCGATTAAATAAAAAAAAAAAAAAAAAGACCGGAGAAAAACTTCTTCAGATTTGATTTTTTATTAAATTAATACGCGAATGCATCAGTTTTATTTTTTTTACGTACAGTATTATAAAGTTTCGGTAACAAACAGCTATCGCACTTTTGTGTTATAACGCCATAGTAACACAATACTGAATCTGTATTCAAAGCACAAAAATATTTCCCGTTTGTTTGCTGTTAAACAGAACATATGCATAATGGACAATGCTGTGAATACAGCAGGGATCGAACCTAAATTTAGCATAATAAGCCTTGAAGCTTACTGTTGAGCCACCGAAAGGCAGATTTCCTGTTAGTTAAATAAACACAACTATAAAGTAGTTCCCCCTTCTTTTTCTTTTATTACTGTACGTTTAGTTTTTAAATGTCTAACGTCTACAGCAAATGATTGAAAAGTACGTTATTGCTCTTAGGTAACTAATTACAAAATAATAAAATCCAGACAGATAACTATTTCGAAACTAGTTTATCGCAAGGAAACACCCACTTCCAGAAAATACTGTGTAAGGATTAAGAGTTATCATTAAATGAAAGGAATAAGATGCGTTTATTTAGTTCTTTTAGTCTATCGCACATGTGCACGCTGTAATTAAAGCTTGGACTTTCGTATAGAAATACTTCTCTCACAATCCTTGGCACACATCAAAGTCTCCGCTACGTCCAGCGGAGGAGGTCGTTTTCCTTGAAACGTGACCACAAGTGGTAAACAGAGTACCAACAGAAACTTTAAACGGATGTAATTTGATTCATCTCTCTTTGCTGCAGACTCTCGTGTTCTAATGTATTCCAGCTAATGTAGATTAAATATGCATATGAAAGTAGGAAAAAAATTAAACTTGCACCTGCTTTTCATAACTCGACAGCTTCAGCCTCAAACGATACCAAACACAGTCATTAGTAGTATAAAAAAAGAACAAGAACTGAAGTCCTCCAGAGTGTTAGTATATACGTGTAAATTCGTCCGTGTCTGAGAATACTAACCTCGCGGACTAACCTTTAAGTTAATGATTTAAGCTAAAATTTCACGTTAACACTTTGATATATTTTGATTTCATTTCGCAATCTGAGGGTCGCGAGTTCCAATCCCCGTCCCACCAAACATGCTCGCCCTTTCGTGGGAGCGTTATAATGTGACTGTCAATCCCACTATTCATTGGTAAAAGAGTAGCCCCAGAGTAGGCGGTGGGTGGCGATGACTAGCTGTGATGATGACTAGTCTTTCACTGCTAATTTGGGACGGCTAACACAGATAGTCTTCGTGTAGCTTTGCGCGAAATTCAAAAACAAACAGTTTCGTGATAACATGTATGTCGTGCAGTCTGGTCGGTTTCAGAATTTAATAATCTTAACTCAAAGCCGAAGAGTCATCAGCACATAACAGTTCCTAATTTTGAGATTGACAGACTAGAAAGAAGGCAGCTAGTTAACAGCACCCTCCGCCAACTCTTGTGCTACTATAACCTGACCGAAAAGTGGGATTTGAATGTCACTCTTTCAGAGCATCCATAGCCTAAACTTGTGGAGTGTATTTATGCGACAATGGGATGTGGATCACGTTCCATCGGATTCACAGTCGGGGCACGCTAAACACCAGACCACGCCCAACCTTTATCTGATCAAGGCTGTTTCACGTGGGAGATGAAGCAGGCAACTACCATTGATTTCGCTGAGCAACAGATGTTGTTTTAGCGCAAAGCTACCCAACAAACTATCTGCGCTCTGTTCACCGCAAGGACTCGAACCCCAGAGTTTGGCGTTGTAAGTCCGTAAAAATACTATTGACCCATCGGGTGGGGGGGGGGGGGAGAGAACCAGCAAATAAAAGTACGGATAGCATTCCGGGGAATCCTGATCCCGGATTCCCGTATGCTTGTGGGACTCTTCAAATCCTGAGATTTTCGTGATTGTATTAACCTTTTGTTGAGTGGATGGATTTCCCTTGATTTTGTTTTACATCTCATAGGTGGTAATGAATTTTGTGAAATTTTGGACAGATTTACTGGATAGTATCTAGTTTTGGTTCTACAAATTTTGTGTGATTTGATTTAATATTTTTATCATTTTTAGGTGGTAAAGTGTTTTGTGAGGCGGTAATTTGAAAAAAAAACATGGAAAATACTTTTTCATCTTAGAGTTTTAATTTTTTTACATTTGATCAGAATTTTTTTTTTCTATATCCAGTCAGTTTCAGTTAGATTGATATTTATTGACATATTTTTTTGATACTGTATTTTTTACAACTACAACAGTCACCACATACTGCTATAAATACTAAAAACTCGGAAAAACCAGCAAAGACATATCATTTACGTTAGATAAGGAATGAAAATATTTCAATTACTTTTGATTGAGACAAAAATAGAGCATACGTAAATAAAATATTTAGAATCCTGAGATTTAAGGTATTGAAATCTCGGAATTCACAAAACACTTCGGGATTTCAATCCCGAGATCAAGGGGTTAACGTAAGAAGAATCATATATATTTCTTAGAATTTACTGGTTCATGTCGTTTCGCTTTTTTATTTTATTTTTTGCGGCATGTTTCAAAGTAACCTGCCTTGCATATAAATAATCCATATAAAGATATGATTTTTCAAAAAGAGAGTCATGATAACTTTTCCAATGGAAATTAGATTTATGAGATTAATATATATATACATTGACCTGTCACAAATGTCAGGACATAGAGGAGGGTTCCTAGTGATTACTGTCTTCATATGTTGTAACACTACATTTCTTGGATATTTGTAGCTATTTTGTGTTTCATGCTTTCAATAAGATTCCGATAAAACTTATTGCTCCAACTGAATAGTGTTCCCCGAAACAAGTGACCAAACAGAAAACTGATGACAGGTAGGTCTTAGTCCAATTCACAAAATACAGCCCAAATTTGGACACTTTTACCAAATTCCTTCACACACAACACAAGAAAACCGTAGTCGTGTTGTTTGTATTACCTCTAGAACTGTATCTGATAGACCAGCCTTCAATATTCAAGAAACAAGAACAAGACTCGTTCAAAATATCCACATTAATGTACAGACCTAACGGGTGCTTGTATTGGACATAGAACGCTGTACAGACCCAACGGGTGCTTGTATTGGACATAGAACGCTGTACAGACCTAACGGGTGCTTGTATGGGACATAGAACGCTGTACAGACCTAACGGGTGCTTGTATTGGACATAGAACGCTGTACAGACCTAACGGGTGCTTGTATGGGACATAGAACGCTGTACAGACCTAACGGGTGCTTGTATGGACATAGAACGCTGTACAGACCTAACGGGTGCTTGTATTGGACATAGAACGTCGTTGGGAATTTGTTGCAACGATGTTTGCTTGAACGCTCTGACAAAACTTTAAGCATCGTGAAAGTTTGTTTTGTTTTCTTTAGATGATGTGTACTACCAAAGTCTTGATACCATTTACTGGTCTCATACACAATGGTCACTCTTGACCAAGCATTGTGACTATTCAACGTTTCCGTTTCTTCTCACCCGTTTCATTGCTTCAGTTTTACTTATTACATGACGATTTGGCTTATTGCACATATTTTGACATTATAAGTATTCGCAGAGCATGCTGAGTGAGCCCTTAAAACGTATTCAAACAATATTCCGACACATCTGGCAGGACAATGTATTTTTAATTTAATCCATATTGTTTCTTTGCTTTATTGTTAAGCACAAAGTTACACAATGAGCTAGCTGTGCTGTGCCGACTACCACGAGTATCGAAACCCGGTTTTTAAGCAATTATTGATCGTAAAAAAATCAAAATTGTAAGACAATTCACAACAACTTGTTTGTTTATATCTTAAAGCCAAATGTTTTCGTAAATACAAAA
This sequence comes from Limulus polyphemus, assembly GCF_000517525.1. Classification (NCBI taxonomy): domain Eukaryota; kingdom Metazoa; phylum Arthropoda; class Merostomata; order Xiphosura; family Limulidae; genus Limulus; species Limulus polyphemus. The sequence continues at coordinate 43,293 of NW_013669326.1, forward strand.
TGCATTATTATGTACCTAAATGTTAAAATGATCTGTAATTTGTGTCCAGTTTGTTGATCTTACTTCTCAAACGATAAGTTTTATTTTTGTTTGTTCTTATTTATTGAAGCAGAATAATTGTTTATATAATATCTGCTCTCAACCGCCTTTTGTTTATAACAAAAGAGAAACCGGAAATTAGAGCCACAAGTAGTATTTATTTTTATTATTTTATTATTGTGCGTAGTTAGTTGGCTTAGACTTTCCGGTAAACTTATCTCATTCTTTATAACAGTCGAAGTTTTTTTTTGTTTTGTTTTGTTTTTCATATCCATAATTGAAAATATAACTTGTTTTAACTACCATGTTGTATGGTTTTAAAAGTAATAAGGCAGGATTTATGAAGTGCCAGATCAGTCAAGATTGCTAAACTAATATGACAAATTTGCTTATCTTTCCATCAAAGATACACAACCTTAATAGTAATGAAGTGTAATTAAGGACGCTGTTGATATTTAGCATGTTCAACTGGCTTTGTTGAGGGTAGATCAACAACGAAGCTGGTTTTCACCAAGGACGAGTCCATGGAGTGTGTGTTTTTCCAGTCCTATTTTGGTGTCCGTTCTACAGAGGGCTGGGTAACTATTAATCAAAGTTTGTACTTGTATATGTAAAGCATGGTGGCCACAAGAGTTAAATGTTCTTCGTTAGCGATCATTCAAACAGGCACACCCACGACACAATCAGGCTGAGATCAGACAGGTTCTTGTCCTTAATGATCCAGGTTATTTTCACCTCCCCCTTCATCCCTTTCTTTTCGCCCTGTTTCACCTTTTTCTACTTCTCTCTCTCTCTCTCTCTCTGTCACACAGAGAGAGAAAGAGAGAGGCAATGATAAAGGGGAACGCCCCTGAATGCAAATATACGTATTCTCTGTATTTGTTTTTATTTGCTTGCTGCCTATTTCA
>NW_013669326.1:45054-56325 GCF_000517525.1 Limulus polyphemus
CTGAGATCAGACAGGTTCTTGTCCTTAATGATCCAGGTTATTTTCTACCTCCCCCTTCCTATCCCTTTCCTTTTCGTCCCTCGTTTCTACCTTTTCTTACTTCTCTCTCTCTCTCTCTCTCTGTCACACAGAGAGAGAAAGAGAGAGGCAATGATAAAGGGGAACGCCCCTGAATGCAAATATACGTATTCTCTGTATTTGTTTTTATTTGCTTGCTGCCTATTTCAACTCCTACTCAGGTTCATTTACTATATTCAGAAGAAGTGTTGCCTTATCCATAGTAAAAGATCTGTATATTTATAGTTACGTGATTTTCTAACGGTACATAAAAGTGCTCAAATGTACACTCTGAATGCTAGGCAGTCTCTTTCATGCAGTAAACTCACACCCTTGTTATCCTTGGGTTAACTCGTTATGTATTCATCGCAAAGATGAGCATGAAAAGGAATGGTCAACAAACGGAGATTCGCAGCATGTTTACACTCTACAGCGCAGATCGTGAAAACGGGGTGTTCGCTCGTACAGTTGAATGAAACTACGGAGGTATATCGTGACTCCGTATAGCATTGCTTGAGGGTTTCAAGAGAATAGTTACATTTTAACGACGAACGAGTGGGAATAAGACACGAAGTCGTTACGATCATCAGATTCCACTCTTATTTATTTACGTAACCCAGCACATGTGCGGGTAAAGAGGGGAGAATGTCCTTCATCGGGCTCGTATGAAGCTCTTTCTAAGATTTTAACCAAACACCAACTATGTGTAAAGCCTTTTAAAGTTCTTTTTTCATAAGGTAGACTTTTAAAAAATTGTCCCGTATTCTAGTCCGAGGTCGTGGTTTATACAATAATCTCATAGCTCTATCTTAAGCCTAATGGAAATTACCTACGTTTTTTTTTTTCAGCATTAAAACATCATCAAAAGCAATAAACGCGGCCTGGCTCGGCCTGACAGTTAAGGCATTCGCCTCGCAATCTGCGGATTGCGGAATCGAATCCCGTCACTAAATATATTTGTTCTTTCAGCCATGGAGGCATTATAGTGTGACGGTCAATCCCACTATTCGTTAGCAAAGAGTAGCTTAAGGGTTGGCGGTGGGTGATGTTGAGTAGCTGTCTTTCTTCCAGTCTATCACTTCAAAATTAGGGACTCTTACGCGAAGGTCAAAACAAACATTAAAAACGCAGAACAGAAATTTTTTGTTTCGTTTATTTGTTTGTAATTAAGCACAAAGCTACACAATGGGCTATTGTGCTCTGCCCACCACCGGTATTGAAACCCGGTTTCTAGCGTTATAAGTCAGCAGACATACCGCTGTGCCACTGGGGGGCTTTTTGTTTCAATTTGTGTATATTGTTGAATCATTGAGAGTAATCAACATATATCATACGTTGTGTTTCATAACTATGTGATAACTCTAACAAACACAATGTTTTTGAAGCTTTTATATCGTCGAGAACCTTATCACCCATTTTATAACTATGTGATAACTCTAACAAATGGATGGTAAGGTTATTGACGATATCAAAGCTTTGTGAAAGACTAAAATCAAACTTGTTAAGTGAAAAGTCTATTCAAGTATTGCTAGTCTATGTTTGATTCGTTATTAATAGGTAAAAGTTTTTTAGAATTTTTGCTTTTCAATTTGGTATACGCACAGTCATGGGGGGGGGGATATTTCACGCTCTCATTATATATGTTACACCCTCGATGGCTCAGTGGTTGGCTTGAGTATTTATTACGCTAAAATTCGGGACTCATTTCCTGCGGTGGGCACAGCGCATTTAGCCCATTTTTCAATTTTGACAGCCCTGTTGGTAAGGGCTGTCAACGCATCAGCAGGCTCGCTTTAGTAGAAATGACAAAATCGAGAGTGAGAGAGGAACTTCCGGATATACGTCACTTAACCGATGTTTGTTGGGAAATTGAAATCACATTTCCCAATAAACTTATGAAATATTTCGTGTTTCTAGTGTGTAATTGTGGTCCTTTCAGTGTTTTCGAGAAGAGAATTAAGTTACAGACGTCAGATAAACGAATCCAGTTACCAAGACACCACTACTACATGAAACTGTTGCAGAAACTACACTAAACATCCTTTGATAAATTGTTTAGGCAGAGTATTCGTGATGAAACTTTGTAGAATGGACGACAATTGCCTGTTGTAGAGACACAAGTGTAGATGACCACGTTTCGAAAGTCTTCCACCTTTCGTCCACCTGAAGACGAAACGTCGTCCTCTACACTTGTCTCTACAACAAACAGTTGCTGTTAATTCTACAAAGTTTCATACACTAAACATGTTTAATGTTTGCTTAGTGTTCGTTCAGTATAAAACGTGTTTACTTTTCCAATATCGGGAGCATTTTTCATGTTTACTTGAAAAGCCAGAGAGATTATGTATGTAAGACTCACTAAACCCAAGTATTTTTGCAATTTAATTTACGTATTCAGTGTGATAAATATTGCTACTGGATTTTGTTACAGATGTACCGGTTCAATAGTTATTGCTATTGAATCCTCCTAGAAGTACACTGGTTCAGTTAATATTGCTGCTGAATCCTCCTAGAAGTACACTGGTTCAGTTAATATTGCTGCTGAATCCTCCTAGAAGTACACTGGTTCAGTTAATATTGCCGCTGAATAATCTTTAAATTATACCGGTTCTTCGTCCTACAGGTGTATCGGTTCAATAAATTTTGCTACTGAACTCTCCTACAGTTGTAACAATTTGGTTAATATTGTTATTGAATGCTCCTACAGGAGTTCTGGTTTAGTTAATATTACAAATGTACTACAGCAACTCTAAACATCAATTCTTAAAGTTTATATTTAATGAACCGATCGTGGCCTAGTGGTGTTACTATTGTGTCTCGACTATGAATCCGAGGATTCGTAATTTGCGCCCCATTGTCGCAAAAACGTGCTCCGCACTTTGAGGTCGTGGATGCGTAATAATAGTGACTGTCAAATCCCTCCATTCGGTTAGACAACAGTGGCTCAAGCGTTGGCAGTGTGTGCTAGTGAGTAACTGACTTCCCTCTTAACTATCAGATCAAAATCGTGCATAGTCCTTTGACTACGAAAGAAAAACAGTTTTTTTAAAGGAATTATGATATATTTTCAGAAGTTTTCATTATTTTGAAATGATATAATATGTAAAAAGATAAAAAAATAGGTTTAAGGAAACTAAGGAATGAGGGAATCCAAAAACACGTGATCCGGCTGTGACCAATAAGTCGAATTGTATATCGAATGGTCCGGGGTTCGAGATGTGATGAAGCTAAACAGCCTCCGTACTTTCATCTGTGGTCGCATTATTATTCGGTTCAAAAGTGCCCGGACAAAGCCCTTGTTGTAGCTAATACTGCTGGTTGTCTTCTTGCTGGTCAATAGTTCAAAACTATGAATAGCTAGCCTGAACCCTAGAGGTCTGTGACCTAGCTGTTTAAGTCCACTTACGCATAAGTTGTTGTTTAAAATGAAAATTGCAATTCGAATTATGAAAACACGATACTTCGCCTACCAACTTTTCATCATGCTTATACTATTTTAAACGGGAAATGATAAAAAAAATGCCTAAAAACAGTTACACTATTACGAATACAAACCATTCTAATGCTTAGTTTTGCGAAGCAATTACGATAAAAATCTTGTAATTGGGACTATAATATATATTATTAAAACACAACAGCATGTTTCAGCTTGATCGTAAAGAAAAACGTGATAATATCTAAATTCTAAACAACCGCAACCTTCTAGAACTTGTTGTACTGTGAAGCTTTGTGTTCTCTACAGAATAGCAAACTATAAAACATTTATTTCTTCTTTAACCAAAACATAAAATTCTATGATTTGTGTTTGAATTTTGTGATCATTTGTAAAATGTCCTCCGGTGGGTCAGCGGTAAGTTTACGGACATACAACGCGAAAATACGGGGCTCGATTCCCCGAGATGGACATAGCAGATAGTCTAATGTAGATTTGCTCTAAAATAAAACACCCAAATACCCGTTTGTTAAATTCGAGAGACAAAGGGGCTCTTGGAAATCAAGCTAAAATTATAAGCGAAAGTCAAAAGCTTTCCTATATTATTAACATTATTATTACAAGCGAAACCAATTCTATTCTATTGTAAAATCCCCTTTTCACACGAAAACGTAGCTATAATAGAGGACTAGAGTAGAAAATTAATTGCATCTGCAACTTTACTGTGACTGTATCTGATCAATCTTTCAAGAAATAATAAAAAGAAAAAACAATGATTTTTAGGATAGGACTTATTAACTCCTACATTTATAAGTTTCAATTAACGGGCTGTACATGACACATCACATTAATTCTTCGTGCAACATGTCGAGAATACTGATTATTGGTGTGACGATTTAAGTTGATGTTTCTTATTCAAGTCATCAGCTAACGTTTTTATTTTCTAGCAATAAAATGGAAACTGTGCTCCAAAATGTTCATTTTGTTGCATGTTATCACAAAATCGTTTCTAACTGAAAATATTGTCATTTCAAAATAGTTTTTGATGGAAAACATTGGTATCTCGAAATTGTTTTTTAATGTTTTTTAACGCAAACTTGGGAAACTCAAAATCGTTTTTAATGAAAAATAAGGACAATTAAAAATTGCGTTTAACTAAACAATGTTGGTATTTCAAAACAGTTTTTAACTTAAAATGTTGACAATTTTATGTCTAACGTTAATATCTGAAAATTGCTTTGAAAGGGATTTGGGGAGGGGCGAAAGTCATATTGTTACCTCTCACAAAAGGTCGTTTGTCATGGTTTGTTATAAATTTCGCGCAAAGCCACACGAGGGCTATCTACGCTAGCCGTCCCTAATTTAGCAGTGTAAGACTAGAGGGAAGGCAGCTAGTCATCACCAACCACCGCCAACTCTTGGGCTACTCATTTACCAACGAATAGTGGGATTGACCGTAACATTATAACGCACCCAATACAATAAATACAATACAAGGACTTGTTCAACTTTCTGCACTGATGTAGATTAAATTGGCTGATTTAAAAAAAATTCTGAAAATTCAAACTTTAAAACTGGTAATTGGTGACCAAAATTACTTCGTGAGCATTAAGTGAGCTTTCAGTTTTTAAACTATATAATGCAACCTATAGCGCTGAATCATTATGGCTCATAAGTAAACACAAATTTATTGACAGTTGTCTCTAAATACAAAAACTTTATATCATATTACCTGACTATAATGTGTGTTCAAAAGACGTTAGAATTATTTGATTCATATTTATATTTATTCAGTAAGACATTTGTTCCTAAACTCATAGTTAGGAGAAACCTGTTCCATATAGAAGGAAAATAAAACATAACGAAGTGGTCAACAAAAGAACTATTATCGGTAACTATTGTTTTACATTCATAACACATGACTCGATGCGTGTAATGCAAAACGTTATCTTTAAACTGCGCCATTCTTCAAGAAAAACGTGCTTTGTAAAATCCCTTTGTTTTATCCTTTGAGAATAATGTCTCGTATTACAAGTTTTGAAAGTAGGCTAATGTACTAAAACGTGTAATATTAAAACTAAAGCATGAAAAGAGATGGTAAAATTTCTGCATATATACCATATGTATATATGTATATGCAGAAATTTGGTATCTGCACAATATTTGTCATCCATTTCAGAAGAAGTACACATGGTTTATCATGAACAGTGTCTATTACACCTGACCCACATACCTTTCCATCAGCTAGGGTTAATCGAATGAAATAAGCAATGCCTGGTATTTCCACACCTAACCTCTCATAAACAGTTCTGTAAAACAGAACCTGTTAGATCCTGGAATGCTATTCAGCCAGCTGTATCGCTCCCTCTTTTTTTTTTATAACATCCTAGACTGCGAATGTCATTATCTGATATAAAATATAGTAGCGTTATAGTCTCTATGAATCTATATTTCTTTCCTTGATTTCTCCAAAAGCTCCTTGTTTTGAAATTGGTTTTTGATAACTTGTTATTCTTTTAATATTTTAGTGCTTTGACATTGCTCTGGTTTAAGCATTGTTTAAACGACGTGCTTGCTCTTATACGTGAAGCTTTATTGTATTTTTGTGTAGGTATTGTTTTTCTTTTTATCGTTCCAGATGATACTGGTTTAACTTCTGGACTTACAACAATAAAACCTTAAGACTTGACCACAAATGAAATGATTAAACCACAGCAAATGTCACGTGTTTTGCTACCACTAGTAATATGATTATTCACACTATTACTACCGCTAGCAATATGATTATTTACACCAACCCTGTAATAATTTAAAATTCTCTTTTATTTATTTATAAACGACAGATATGTACGGGAAGTTTATTCGTTTTATGAGCCTCAACTACCTACAGTAATTATCTTCACCTAAATCGTATTTTAGCGAACATCTGAGGAATTTTGTGAGTGACTTATCACATTTATTTTTAAAATCATCTCCTGATTTTATAGTATTTTCAGGCAAAAAATAAAAAAACATACGAAAGTAATTTGACGTATTATCTCTAAAATTTATATCATGTATATTCAAAAAAATGTATCCTAGAATCTTTATTAGTTAAGTATAACTACTCAAGATTCCCTTACGCAGTATTATTTGAAACTGTGAATCGGAAATGCTTGTGTAATATGCAAGATTTTTTGTTTACTCTGAATCCATGCAGTATTTGCTTAATAACACATGACCCAGAAAGACATTAAGCTGACTTTGTTCTAGCTACCTTTGTGCCCTGCAGTGGGTCAGGGCAACATTAAAATCCAGGGTTCGATTTCCCGTTGTGGACAGAGCACAGATAACCTGTTGTGTAGCTTTACGCTAAAACAAACTCAAACTTCTTCCTTTTATTCTCTGGAAATAATACTTGTTCTGCCAGTGGGAGGTACTGCTGTAATGCTGCACGTTGTGCAAGATTGTAAACGACAGCAGTATCCTTCAGGTGGTATCTAGAGGTTACGATCTTTATGTTGAATGAGAATTATCAGTCACGTGGTAGATCTGGTCAGTATGGGTAAATCCGACGTTTCCTGTTAATTAAGAAATATTAGATTTAAACAGTACTACACTGGATCTCAAATGAGATGGATGATGGAAATATATCACAAGGGAAGGAAATCAGTTAATCGATCCACGAGTCCAATGAAAAGGCGGCCATTCATTATCCAACACAAGTACATACGTTATATTTTGTCTTTGTTCAAAAAATATATATATTTTTCATTTTATATTACCCATCGTGTCAAGTCTCTTTATTTTCTTAGCTTAAATTCAGTCGTTTCAGTTAAACTCAGTATCGGTTTGTGTTTTATCCTGCCAATCCTCCCGTTATATATCGGACCTATCTAACTCTTTGTGGAAATCAGTTTAACCTGAGAATATCACGTTTGTAAATCGCCTGTTATGTTGTGTACTATTTTTTCAAGCGGTGAAGAGCGTTTAATTAAAGTGCAATTTTTTAACTTTGATGGAAGAAAAAACTTTGAAACGATGTATTATTACTAAGATACAAAAAAAGCATAAGTCATGCTAAAACACAAACGGCATACAGGTGGGGGAATACTGCACGGATTTCGAGGAATGTCTTGAGTTCAAAAGTGAGTTGAATAACAAAATGTGCATGGGTAATTCATACATAACACGGTGTAATCCTCTTTTTATACACCCATTACTTTGATGTTTCTATGGTTGTTGTGTAAAATCTTTTTTTCACTGCTCTCACTAACCATTTGTATATTAAAATATATGTATTTCTCAAGTCGTTATGTGCTCGCATTTGATAACTTTCTTTCATAATGCCTGATTCTAATAGTGGTTTTAGTCTTATAACATTTAACAACATGAAATGTAATATAAATGTTACCAACCTTTTCAGAAATTTAAGGGATATTATGAACAGTTTGGACCGCATACTTTGAAGTTCGTGTGAGAGAAACACAGCAATACTAGGTTTATCTTGGAATATAACTTCGAGTTCTACTTGAAATAATATTTACGCTTGCGTGCCCAAACGCTTCTCGAAGATGGAATTTTAAGTAACAAAGTAGGGCTACAAACAGTATTCTGTCTTCCCTGGGCCAGTACGAACTGCGTATATGTGACGTATGAACTACTACAGCTAATGAGGACACCAGGAAACGCAGCTGAATGTGGTATTGTCGGTTTGTAAGTACAAACACCTTATATAACGAACTGAATCTGTTGTATCAGTTACCTTTGAAAAGCTGAGTTGTAAATCTAATGAACAAGCGGCATAGTCAAAAGAAAAACCAACATGCTTAGCGTTAACTCTGATAAAAAAAAAAAAAAAAAAAAAACCGCAATAGTCGGTCATTGAAACTTCACAATTCTCATTATTATTATTTTTATTCGTGTAATGTTAGCTACAGATAAATCTTATGAGGTCAGTTTAACAGTGTGTTCAAAAATATGTTTTTTTCAAACTCCAAAGACACGACCATTGATCATAGAAAGTCAAAGAGCTTCTATCTCCTGCCTCGTTATCTTCTAAACATTCGTTAAACGTAATCACCCATTGTACAAATAAACAAACGAAAACATTTACTTAAAAATAAAAGTTAACGCCTGCTGGGTGTTTTAAGAACCACCCATTAATTAAGTTTCCTGTTTTTGCTATATTGTGAGCATATTGGACTGACAGAAATATTGTATAAAATTTTGCTGACAACCAAAGTCTAATTACAAAAAACAACAACACACATTTGGAAATTTTATCTCTTTAAAAAAAATTGTAAAGCACACGAGAGGAGTATTTTACAGAATAAGGTAATTACTTCCTGACCTCACAACGTCGCATTCCACTGTTGAAACTCCCCACATCCGTGGGGATTAGTCATTTCTTGCAGAATCCTTTGATAGAAAGCAGCTAATATTATATAAATAGCTCCCCAGTGGCACAGCGGTATGTCTGCGGACTTACAACGCTAGAATCCGGGTTTTGATACCCGTGGTGGGCAGATTACAGATAGCCCATTTGTGCTTAATTACAAACAAACAAACAAACCTTATGTAAGTAGTTTGTGTATAGATAAGTATTGACGAATTATGTGATGTATTCAGAACGATGACCTAAGGTTAGCTGGGGCACGAGGTAAACGAGGTTAAACTCTTGGGCCAATGACTACGTTCTAAAAAGACATTATACGTTATTTTGGTGTCACCAATTAGTCTTACTTGGGTGACATATATCCAGGACAACAGTTCGGCTATTAAATAACCTGGCATGAGGAACTCTACTGTCGCTGTCTAACGTACTGAATACTTTTGTATTCAGATTCTTGGTATCGATAAATAAGAATGTCGTAAGATAACACAGTGCAAGCATTTCTTTAGACTATTCTTCGCAATAAAGCATTTGTTATCGATAATTCAACCTCACAGGAGCTTCATAAGATAATTATTTTCTCATGAACGAGACCAAAATAATTAGTTAATTGATATTGTATTGAATGTACGATTTTCCATAATTCTAATGATTTTACACGTTATTTGGTATTGTTATACAATATTGTTGTTTTAAACAGCTTAAACGTGTGCGAAATGGGTTAAAGTCATATGTAAGTCCAACATACACTTTACTTACTGTATACGAATCGGAATGCTTTATAGCAACTATTGATTTGTGTCACATGCCTTTACTAACACTTAAACAGTTAACCAATTAACCGAAACTTGTATACGTGTTTGTTAATGTGTTTGTGAAAACGAGCAATATCCATAAGAATGTGAAAAGTTCTTTTGTAATTCCTAACGAAGTCTCTATCATAATGCCCCCCACCCACACACTAATTTGACACGAACTTAGTTTATTTCAAAGTATTCGTATTTTCGATCTTAAGGTGAAAGACAACTAGGATTCGGGTAGAGCCGACCTTAATTTTGAGCTATTCACCAGGAGTACGGTAGTCACTCAGAGCAACTGCCACTATAATAGCTGGAATTTAATAACGGTTAGCTTGCGAATAAGAAGATTCGTGGTTCGTTGTCCGTCGGAGCCTTGAGTGACCGTTAAATTCCACTGTTCCATTAGATAAGAGAAGTCTAATAGTTGCCACAGAGTGTTGATGACTAGCTGCCTTTCCTCTAGCCTATAAGTTCATAGAGACTACTATGCGGAGACAGCCCTTATGTAACTTTGTGCTAAATTTTGAAACAAACAATTGAACCGAATAAAGGAAAGTGCGGAGCGTGTTCAGCCGCACAACCGGGCGAATCTTTGACCTTCCGATACACAGGATGCAATGCTAACTATTGTGTTATACCAGGCCTTGTTATTTGAAGGAACGAGGACTGCTGTACTACGTAAACGTTCCATACACGCACACAAATTAACGTTCAGCGCCTTGTATAATTCCAGAAAATATATGACATGATTACTGGTGTGTTTGAAATCAAGGTTATAACTTTTAGCATTTGTCAGCTTATCCTCTTCATAAATAATACTAATATAATATTAATGACAAAATAAAAAAAATTTATGTTAAAAATTGTTTTACTGAACTTCTTTGAAAACTATCGAACCTTGAAGTTGCGAGCTACCGAAAGCTGTGTATACAATAGGCAGAAATGTGAAACTTGTGAACAAAAATGTGTGATATTAATATGTTCAGCTGTAACGGCACTTTACGTAACACATGAACTAAATCATCAGGTCTGAGATCCCCCTGAGATTTGGGCATAATCATCCCTAGCTTAGAACTACTGAACAGATGGAGTTTAACTCGTTATAAGCACACACCGTTTTTACGGTACTCTTAAATGAATGGCTAAATTTACTTTCACAGTTATAACATCCAGGCCGAAAGTTCAGAACATGTTCGAGGATATATTGCTGCTCAAACCTTAGACCCTCCGATCCGCAGCCTGGCATGCTAACCACTCGGCTGCATGTGGGCCCGTCAAATTCTCAAATACATTTTCGTATAGTCCTATTGTCAAACCAAATTATTTCTGTTTCTATCAGTTGTAACTCATTGTAGCTTTCTTTTCTTTTTTTTTTAAAAACGAAACTCTAAACACTACACGTTGTAGGATTCTGAACTGGATCAATACATCTGTCGTCATGGTTATAGAGAACAAATATTTGTCTAGAGACGGCTTGAATGGGTAATGAGGAAAAACTTTAATATAACAGCAAATGTACAACGTTTCGACAAGGTTTTGTCATCATCAGGTGATGACAAAAACCTTGTCGAAACGTTGTACATTTGCTGTTATATTAAAGTTTTTCC
>NW_013669326.1:56731-58213 GCF_000517525.1 Limulus polyphemus
ATATTAAATTTTTTCTTCATTCCCCATTCAAGCCGTCTCCAGCCATTATTAGTCTCGAAGTGGGTTCCTCGTCATCGAATTTGAGAACAAATATTTATTCCAGAGTTGACAACACCTAGTAACTGTGTACGACCTAGAAGCTACTACCAACATTTCTCCGTAGACAATCTGTAGTAGCCCATGGATAACTTGTATAGAGAGTTAATCGTCCGATGTCTCAAGTCCTATATTACCATTGGAAATATTTCCTTGATCGTCGATCGTGCTCGGTCTGATGTACATGATTACGCATTATTATCCTATCCCGCAATTTTCATTGTAACGAGCTTCTGCGTAGGACGGTGAAATAAATTCTAAATCACACAGAAATCTTGATTACATTTCCACAGATCTTCCGTTATAGGTGGGCATCCGCTTCCAAAACTGAATTTGAGTAAATCAAAAGTACAAATGTTCATTAAAGCTACAGCAAATGACTTAACAGGTATGTGGTGGAATGGGATTGCCGTGATTTGGTTCCAGTTGAAAACAGTCATTAATTTTGAGTTGTGGCTGGAAGTTAGTGATCTTTCAGCTTCGATAGCCTCAATTCTTCTCTATTATCTCGTTAGATAGTATAAAGAAATATGCACAGCTTCATCATAATGACGTTTTCGGGCCGGATGGTCCTGTTTTGTGACCGTAGTGTTACTCCCAATTCGTTTAGGGATTGGTATCGGAGCCCGTTGCTATCTTAAACGCTCTGCTAAGCCAATTTTCCGCATCCAAGGAGAACAATATTGAATACTCCCATTTTCAGTGTTGTGTCCTTTAGCTCTCCATCATTTACCAATCTCACTGTATAAATATTCCTCTTCCAAAAGATGGCTTATAATCCGCCATCTAAGCCCATCCATGGCGGAATTCTAGTGTTGATGGCCGCGGATAAATTGTATAAAAACTATACATAAAGGTGCAGAAAATTGCATCCACGCCGATATTCTATTGTATTAAAATGGGTTAACCATTCTTATAATAAAACACAATTAACTCTTTGTAAAGCCTTACAAAGTCCACAAATTAAACATAATTTTTCATTCAGCGTCCTGTTTTACTGGGTTAACATGAATACGGCTTTAAAACTTTTATTGTCATAAGAGACTGTATAAAAAAACAACAACAACATCTAAAGTGTATTTTATATAAGTATTTTGACTTGATATGAGAATTTTATTTTTATTTTTACATGGAAATGGCCCAATCTTTATGCAATGCACGTGAGGTGATTTTATGTTTTTATTCTATACAACCACTATTCGAAAGGTCTGTGAAACAATGCATATAAAGTTTTCCTTCTATCAAATGTAACAAACTTCTTTGCCTAAAACTAAAAGTTTTGCATCGATGATCTTGAATGAAAGTGATTTGGTTCATTACAACGATGCTTATTATAACCCCAAATACGCCAACAATACTTATGTGAAAAAAGTATCGTAAGATAAT
>NW_013669326.1:58234-71978 GCF_000517525.1 Limulus polyphemus
AGTATCGTAAGATAATACTGAATCACAATTATGTGTCTCACTTTTTTCACATAAGTATTGTTGGCGTAAGATAATACTGAATCACAATTATGTGTCTCACTTTTTTCACATAAGTATTGTTGGCGTATTTGGGGTTATAATAAGCATCATTGTAATGAACCAAATCACTTCCATTCAAGATCATCGATGCAAAACTTTTAGTGTGTGAATTAGGACTAATTTCAAGACACTTACTAAAAATGACTATTTTGTGCTCTATATACAAAGCTCCTGAATAACTTTCGAGCCACTATATATTTTTTAATGAATTGATCCTTAAGTTTATACAAATATCAAACAGAATATTTTGTTTCGATATTCTACATTTCTGAAGAGTTTAATATTAGAAAAACATATAGACTGCGAAATCTAGAGTTTAAAAACGTTTATCGTTAATCTAGATTACTCGTAAAAAAGTTTTGATGTCGCAAATTCCTTCTACAAAAAAAAAAAGAACTGTGTAAAGTATTTAGATAAATCTGCCAAGAGCACGAAATCTACATTAAAAAATACAGAGTAGGCTTAGCATATATTTGACGTACATTGCACTCCCTAATGTACAGTTCGTGCCAGAGGGATCTTTGCGCTTCAAGGAAACGTTATTTACCATAATTTGTTCCTTATTTCTATTTACTGGGTGGAAAAGCAATATATAAAATCTTAACAGGTCTAATATAGGAAAAGAAAATATACGAAGCAAGTGACAGTTTTCAAGCACCCAAAAAAACGTGTATCAAAAATATTTTAACATCTTCCAAATAATGAGTTGGAATTTTACAAAAACTAAATAAACAGTTACAGTAGACACTTTTTTTTATTATTTTTACAATTGTTTTCAAAAGATACAAAAAAGACAATTGTTTAGGCATTCTGTTAGTGTTGTATATTCGTCCCTACAAGATAGTTAAACTGTCATCCTTGTCTTTAGCCTACATCTTGGAAATCATCTTTCATCAAGTGATTTTTCTCACTTATTCGTAACATTGCGCTTTGACCGCCGCAAGGATCGAGCCCGGAATTTACACATTATAAAATCTCAAGCTTAACACTAAACTACCGAAGGGGGCAGTAGGTTGTTTGTTTGTTATTAAGCGCAAAGACCAACAACGGGCTATATGTGCTCTGCCCACTACGGGTATTGAAACTCAATTTTTAACGTTATAAGCCCTTAGACTTACAATTTAGGAAGAGCGGTACTAGAAAAGGAAAACCTATTCTTAGTTTCATGAGCAAAATCGTGACTAGGAATACTTTAAATTTCCATACAAAGTCAAATTATTATATAATATACTATTCAATGTATCTTACCAGAATAGCAAAGGATTATCTCCACATATCCGTCCATACTTTTGACTTGGAAGACTACAGTGAAGATAGCTAGTCAACAGTATGCACCACTAACTGTTGGGCTCCTTTTTTCTTACCAAATAGTGTGGTTTTTTCTGTAACTCTTATAGCGTTCCCAAAGTGCGAAGTACGTTTTTGTAGTAACAGAAACGAACCATGAACTCTCGGAATCACAGTCCGTCAAATTAACTATCAGGCCACGCCACCACCACCATTTTTTATTTATATCTTACAACTTGTGTGTTTCCTGTTAGAAACGTAAGAGGGCGCTGAGCTGTGTTTACTAAAAGTTGTAAACTAAGCAGTTGAAACGTGCTATTATGATTCTCCATGAGTTCAAAAACCTTTACACTGGATATGCGCAAATAAAAATTACCTTATATCAAAATCCATGTTGGTATAAATAATGTATCACAAAGCAGTGTATAATTATTCAGTCTTTACATTGACAATTTACGCCAAGTTATAAGTAAGATTTTTCGTTTTTTTTTGTTTTTTTTCAGAGATAACTTTATTCTCATTGCATTTTACCACAAGATAATTTCACTCTTCCAAGTGGTTTCCTAAGAAGGATCCCTAATCCACTTACATATTTATTACATTTCTACTTCTCCATCCGATACTAGATTGACGTGGATCCTCCTTACAAAACACAAGTGGACATCAAAACAGGTTTGAGAACCGGCTTTGACTGTGTGCTTTTCTTTGCACCTATTCCAATCTTTTAGGTATTTTTTTATTTCTTTTTTTTTAAACATACGCAACTATGCAACTCGTTCCCTCCAATATACCATATTAGCATAATAGGACTTAATACATTACCATAACCTTTTAAAATATCAACTGTCTACAGAAACTCTTCCCGGTGACTCGGCGATAAACTTGTAGGGTTATAACGCTAGATATCGGAGTTCAATCCCTGTAGTGTAGAGAACCCATTGTGTCGCTTATGCCCGTAAAACAAACTCTACGTAAGTAGTGTATTAAACAACTTACCTGGGATCAGTCGATGAAAATCTGTCGGCGATATAAAATTAAATCAGTAAATAAAAGAAAATTACATTTAATTTTTAACTTAAATCAAGTTTTTATTTGAAACTAAAAATACAAGTTAGGCAGCAGCGGTACTAGTCTACTGAGGCCTTAAGCAAGAGTATTTTTGGACCCCTCATCAACCTCCCCTCCTAAAAAAATGCTAACTACACTATTTTCATAAACCAAAAATACACCATAACAACACATACTAATATAATTCTTTAAAAAAGTAATTTCTACTCAAACACTAACACCACGACTCCAGTATCTTTCCATAAATCGTGCATTTTATACACGTATTCTGAACTTAGCAACCAATTAACGCACGCTCACCACACGCGTGGCTGACAGAGAAGCGTTTTGTTGCTGCAATTTTTAAACATTCGTCCGTTGCTAAGTGATGATTTTTTGGATCGCTTTCGTTAAAAACATTTTTTTTTCTTCCAAATAAGAACAATTCTAAAACAGACAAACATCGAAGCACCGATTGAAAAAAAAAAAAGACACCCGCGAATTGGAAGCTCTTGAGTTGCTCGGGGCTCTAAGCAATTGCTTAATGCCCTAAAGCCTAGCGTTGCAATTGATATTACTAGTTATAATTGAAATGCCATCCAGTCATAAGAAAGACCCTTTCATTTTTCCACGGAGAGATTTTGAGGTGAGAAGGGGCGGTCAATCCCACTATTCGTTGGTAAAAGAGTAGCCCAAGAGTTGGCGGTGGGTGGTGATGACTAGCTGCCTTCCCTCTAGTCTTACACTGCTAAATTATGGAGGGCTAGCGCAGATAGCCCTCGTGTAGCTTTGCGCGAAATTCAAAACAAACTAACGAAGATAATTCAAATTTGTTGATTTAAAAATAGGGGGAATAGGGATCGTCAAAAAAGTACAAAAACAAGTTGAATCAAAATGCAAATATTATATTTTCAAGTCTGCAGCCCCCAGTGGCTCAGTGGTTTGTCTGCAGACTTACAACGTTAGAAACCAGGTTTCGATACCCGTGGTGCGCAGAGCACAAACATCCTATTGTGTAGCTTTGTGCTTAACTTCAAACAATCCATTCTGCATACAGGGACTCTAAAAAATGTAAACAAACTAGCCTGGAAATAGCGTCTAAATTATTTTCTCAAGCTACAACTGTACTGTAGACGTGTCAAAATAGGGTTGATTGTTTGGCGTTTATGGGCGCAAAGCAACTAGGCTATCTACGCCAAATATCTGGTAAAAAAAAAAAGCTGCAAGTAAATTACAATAGAGTGTAAAAATAAAACAATGCCAAAAAGATTAGGTAAAAATCTAAACAGAAGTAAAAAGGCCAGTGGCCCGTAAGAAACTAAAAACACAATCAAACTGGGCAGTGTCACCATCGCCAATGACACCGTCCAACGTCAAGAGTAAACCTTTAGAAAATATATGTCTAAAATGGTGCCGTCGGTGAGGTGCGTAACGGCGGCACGAAAGCAAAATGTGGGCAATTGTGATCTGAGTGTCACAAAGACCACACATTGGCGGATCAGTCCCACATAAAAGAAAAGGATGAGTTAAAAAACTGTGATCAATACGTAGCCTAACCAAGACAACTTCCTTCCTTCGATTCTTACGGAAACTAGACGGCCAAACAACAACAGTAGGTTTGATCAGGAAAAGTTTGTTATGAAGTTGCTCTCCCCAAACTTCAGCAACTTCCTGGCCATTGGAGAGCAAGATGGAAAGCATACTTCTCTTTGACCTTCCGAATCTTGTTCAAGACGACTTTGGAACTGGTAGAAGAGATGCTGGCTTTGACATATGACCTGCCGAAAATGGGCATAGGCCTGCTGAAAAGCAATGCGGTTGGAAAGAGTGGGATACCTTTTGCAGGTATTACAGACCCGTTTCTGAGCCTTCCATTCCTGTTGGCAGGCAGGATTCCACCATTGACGAGGATGCTGTGAAAAATATGTTGAGGTTTGGGGGATAGAATGAACAGCTGCTTGAATTATACGATCAGTTACTTTCTCTATGCAGTCGACGGAAGACTAACGACAGCAGGATCTACTTCTGAAAAACTGCTTGAATTATACGATCAGTTACTTTCTCTATGCAGTCGACGGAAGACTAACGACAGCAGGATCTACTTCTGAGAAAGTGGTGAAGGAAAGCTGCTTCAACTTCCACCGAGGCACACGAGTCTGGTGGCAACGACTGCAGCCAATCTCACGCAAAATGATGGGTAAATGATCACTGCCACGTGGGTCACTGTCAACCCTCCAAGAAAAATGAGAAAAAGTGATGGGGAACAGATAGATAGATCTATAGCAGAAAAGGACTGACTAGGTGCATGAAAATAGGTAAAAGAACCAGTATTGAAGAGAAGTATTAAAGGTGATGATCTGAGAGCATAGGCTTCACAGAATGACCCCTCCCATTAATATCAGCACCACCCCAGAGGGGATTGTATCCATTAATGTCTCCCAAGATGAAAAAGGGAGACGGCAACTGTTCTGCGAGAGCATCAAGGTCTGATGATTGTAAGTCTCTCCTGGAAACAGGTAAAGATATCAAACAGTGATGGTACGACCCAAAGGAGATACGGACGGCTACAGCCTCCAAGGGTGTATCAAGTGACACAGACAAGGTGGGTATCTGCTGGTCAACCAACAGTGCCATACCTCCATGTACTCGTCCAGCATACAACCTGTCATTCCGGTATAAAGAAAACTGCAGAAATGTTACAGTATCAGCAGATTTCAGGAATGTTTCCTGTAAGGAGAGAAACACAAGATGATAGGAATCGATCAAGGCCTTAATCCAAATTAAAATGGAAATTTCGACAGTTCCAATGTATGAAAATGGCCTATAGAAAGAGGTATATCGACCTCCATGGAACCTGCCGGGGGTCGATTGGGCAGATTTCTGTCAGAGGATGGAGACCCCAGAGACTGAGAGTGTGACCGAATAACGGTCCTGCACCTGAGGGCCAATGGAGAATAACCTAAGCAGTCACCCGAGACGATGGTGGGGAAGAGACAGGTGTAGACGTGAACTTGTCAACTCTTGCATCCACAGAGGTCAAAAGACTCTTCACATGATGAGAGAAAGACTCTGTTGGAGACATGGAAAAATCTCTCTGTGCTCCCACTGTGGTAGTGTAATGGACTATAGCAACATTTGTCCGAGATGGAATGTGGGACAACAACTTCCGAAATAAGAAATGTTAATTACAGTTTTTAAGTGTTGTACTTCTTTTTCCTCCACCCACTTAGGACAAGAACGAAAATAAGAGGGATGCGTCACAAGTGACGCAGTGAGGATCCAGTTGACACTCGTAAGCGTCGTGGTCTTTGCCATCACAACGAGTACACGTCAAAGAACCACGACAAAATGCCTTTGAATGTATGAACCGCAGACACTGGAAACACCTGAATATTGGTGTTCAGATAACCTACCTCGACAGTGGAAGGTGGATGTGGCGATGTAAACGTCCGAATTAGAACATTTGTAGACAGTATAATTCCTTCTTTTTCGAGTGGAGACGCGTCTCACCGCAGAAACTCCTTGGCTGGAGGTACCAGCAAGGATCTCCGACTCGAGGGTGTTCCATAAATGATGACTCTCAATGATGACTCATCGGAAATAGTTTAAAGAAGCATGGAGAGAAACCTCAATAGGTATATCCCTAATGGCCTTCGAATTCAGGAGGAGTTCTCTGTGTTTAGGTGTTGATGTTTCCACCAAGATGTCCGCAGAACGTAGCTTCTTGACTGATTTTGGAGAGCCAGCAAGCCCCTCTAAATCCTTCTGAATGAAAAAGGGGGACATTTGTCCTATTGATTTCTCAGTCAAAGAAGAATGATGGACGAGAAAACGAGGTACAGAAACAGTAGGAGGTGAGGACTGGAGATCAGTCTTCCACTTGTGATCATTTTCTGTTCAACGACATTTTTGTTGTTGTTAGCGGGTCACTGAGTGTAGAATCCATAGGAAAAAAGAAAAGAATCAGTGCCTACTGAACCCACCCACCATGGAGTCCTACGAGGGGACGCACTACAATTCCAAAGTAGAGCATTGTAGAGACGCCAGGGTTTCGCGAGCACTATACCCAAACACCAGCATCAGAAACAATGTCCACAACACCTGTTGAGAACGCCCAAAACTGGTACTTGGTTAACCCTAGCCCATCAGGACCAGCCAACTGACCCTGGAAGAGCCACCCCAAGGCCACCAGTCTATAGGAATTCAAAGCCAAAGTGGTGTGATAAAGTGCCACTGACATAGGAATTTGTAGCTTGAGTAAATAACGTAGACATTATTTCCAGCCTAATTTATTTACTTTTTTAAGAGTCTCGAATTGTAGGCCTGAATATATATAATCTTTGCATTTTGATTCATCTTGTTTCTGTACGTTTTCGACGATCCATATTCCCATTTTTGAACTGACAATTTTTAATTATCTTGTCATTTAAAGCATGGGCACACAAATTAAACAATCCATTCTAATCTTCATGAGCAAGAACGTAAAAACTATTTATATGATTAGTTACACTCATTATCGAGTTTCCTATCTAAATATCTAGCCTGCTCTTATCAGAAGATAATATTAAATACTGCCAGGATTATCTTTATCGTTTCCTTTCCAGAAGCAGTGACTGTTAGCTTTTGTATAGATTTTTTTCTTACGTTATGTGGTGTCTCAAGAGATGTCGCTACTTGCAACAATTTACAACAGTGCCTCTCGATATTCGATCCTGCGTGAAAAAAATAAAAAAAAAGAAGAAGAAGAAGAAGAACCAAGTGTTCCTCTCATATGGTCCAAAGACTTTAACCTACAAATTTGCATGAAAATAAACTGTTAAAGTTTTGGTTAGACCTAAAATTTCAATATACACCGCAAGTGGTACAAAAGTGATGTTTACGTAGCGAATGATTTCGTTTCGATTTTTCAAGTCAACAGCGTGAAGCCCAGACGTGAGCTCCTTACGAAAACACACACACAAGAGAGTTAAGAATGGTTGTACATAATACAACCGACAATTTTTTATTCGAGAAAATTTAAATAAAGAAACGTGAGCCATTGATAAAAAAAAACGCCCATTGAGGAGTTGAGAACGATTGTTCATGATAAAACCAGTAAGTATTTATGCAAAAAATATTAATAAAGTGTCCCCCAGTGAGATAGCGATAAGTCTACGGGCTTACAACACTAATACTCGGGGTTCAATTCCCCGCGATGAACACAGTAGTTAGCCTAATGTGGTTTTGCTCTAAAACAAATACACCAATTAATAAAGTAACGCAAACCCCTGGTAAAAACAACATAAGAGAATTGAAAACAGTTGTACATAATACAACCAGCAAGTGTTTATGTGAATAGAGATTAATAAAGAAATGCAAGTCTTTGTTGAAAACTCCCATAAGAGAGTTGAGAATTGTTGTACATAATTCAACCCACAAGTTTTTACTTGAAGAAAGATGGCTACTTTTATAGAATATAAAACTTGTTTTGCCAACTTCTGGGAAAGCTCGTGAGATTAGGGGTGGGGGGTTACTTTTATGCTATGTAGTCTGAATGTTGTTGCATCTGAATTACACACGGTTCAAGTGTTGTCTGAATGTTGTTACATCTGAATTACACACGGTTCAAGTGTTGTCTGAATGTTGTTACATCTGAATTACACACGGTTCAAGTGTTGTCTGAATGTTGTTACATCTGAATTACACACGGTTCAAGTGTAGTCTGAATGTTGTTCCATCTGAATTACACACGGTTCAAGTGTAGTCTGAATGTTGTTCCATCTGAATTACACATGGTTCAAGTGTAGTCTGAATGTTGTTCCATCTGAATTACACACGGGTCAAGTGTAGTCTGAATGTTATTACATCTGAATTACACACGGTTCAACTATTTCTCTGTCATGATTGATATCAGTAAACGTCATTGAAAAAACAATATATATATATCACGGCTTTGCTGCTGCCTGAACACTGAATGAATTTTCTCATTTCAACCACATTTAATAATAACACTCCAGACCTGATATCTGAGAATAAGCTAAAATGACTGATTGTCACTTTTCCGACTGGTCAATCAGTTGATACTTAACCATACTTTCCGACTGGTCGATCAGTTGATACTTAACCATACTTCCCGACTGGTCAATCAGTTGATACTTAACCATACTTTCCGACTGGTCGATCAGTTGATACTTAACCATACTTCCCGACTGGTCGATCAGTTGATACTGAACCATACTTCCCGACTGGTCGATCAGTTGATACTGAACCATACTTTCCGACTGGCCAATCAGTTGATACTTAACCATACATCGTGGTTAATGAACCATGAATACAACTCCATATTGGACATTTTTTTTTATCATTGTTTAATGTAAGTTCACACTCTTTACAATTTTTACGTCACATTCCCAGCCATTTTTTTCTATATTAAATATTCACATTTATTACAAGCATCCATGTCTCATCAATAAGCATAAATCAAACGATCCCAGTCAGTCTCGCTCCACGGTCAGTCAAAATAGAATTGTTTAGTTTGCCAAGATCCTTGAATTATTGACTCAACAATTCTGACTTTCAACCATTCTCGATCTACACAGTATAGAAACGTTAACACCAAACAAACAAGATAAGCTGCATATGAATTCAAATCCGTTGAAGGTCTACTACTTATTCTAAGGAATTATACAGTAATTATATATTCAACTAAATTTGTAAGTTACAATCCAATAATTATTATTCATGCGAAGTCGTCTTATTTATAAAACCACGTGTCGTGTTCTTTGTCATTCTTTACGCATTTTTTGTTTTTCGTTTCCGAACGTTGTTCTTCGGAATTATTGCACTATGTCAAGGATAATGTGAATACCTACTATGTAACGATACCGAGAACTTAGCAAAATGATTGCTTATTTAATATATCTAATGCCGTTTAGGAATTCAATTAATGCAGAAATCTCAACATAACTTCGGGAAAAAGTGGAGTATATCGAGTTGGCTCGTAGTTTTTATCACATGAGTGTATTGTCATTACCCCATTGACCCAAATTAGAATACGTGCATGCCAAAATCACAAAGGGGGAATGAAAACATGTAAAGAACCACAATCACGACAAGTATTACTCACGCGTCGTTTTGGACAAAAACTCATCAATAGAATAACTCAAGCCAGCTTCGGTCATTTAGCTATAAAGTTATCGGTATCGACCCCATCGACTTTTTCAAACACATTTGTATAAACAGTTTGTGCACTAAATTGCTTGTCATATGAATCAAACAAAGAATCTATAAATAAAAATGCTACTAATATTAAAGTTAACCACACTAATTACTACTGATGTTTTCAATGTATTTTATATAGAAAAATGGGTGATTTCACCTAATTTGTTTGGTCAACTCTTTACAATGAGTTTTGTAAAAGACAGAAACATAGAATTACTCACAATTATGTAACTTGTGAACCTGCCGATACTGAACAGTATAAAAAGAAGTCGGTAATTTAAAGGTTAAATATTCTGTAACAAGATCACGTGAAGTTGCGTTAAGTATTATACTTTGTGAAAAAAGTTCATACCTGTACTCGTGACAATGCGTCGTTAGTACTTTAGCATGAGGAAAAATATTGCACATTCAAACTTCGACCAATGTAACAGAGTACAATTTTCTGATAAACTGTTTTGTTGTTGTTCACAAGTCATAAAGTAAAACGGCTTGACTGTTAATTAAGATTTATTAAGATGTTTGTACACAGTGCCTTTGAACACTATAAAATAAAAACGCTTAATAACAAGACAGGAAATGGAAACAGAAACCTGATGGTGTAAGCTATATTTTCAATGTTATAATTTACTTGCTTCCTAGAGGGAGCTGTTAATTAATCATGATGTTGATTCAATATCTAGAAAGTTCACGAATGTTACGAATCGAGAAGCTTCGTGCAATATGTAGTGAGAGGAGTGCATTATAAATATGAGAATCATTGAAGTAGTGAGTCAATAAGAAGTTACTGGGTAATGAATTAGTGATTCAGTTAATTTTGTTAATCGATTAACTGGCAAGGAAATTCTGTAAGTAAGATTATTTGTAAGTTAGGCATACGCACCATTCATCTCGGAATTTCTGCTGCAACGTTGTTTGTGGACTTTGGCCTGCAACTCGTGTCAAAGTGAACATAACCTGTAGAAACGTTATAGAAGAAATAAAGTAATTTGTTATCGTTACGTGGACTGGACATGGCATTACTTTTACCAAATAATCCATAAGAATTCGCTCAACGGTAGAAGATGTTAACTACTACTATTGCTTTATTTGAAGAAAGCATAGTTTTTTCTAGTGTTTGGGTTTGATAGTAAGTCTTTGATATTTAATGACGTGGTCCGCTACATAATGAAATATGAATCATCCAAACAACCTATAAACAAAGATGCTATTAATATTGAAGTTAATCACACTAATTACTAATACACTGGATTAGGTGTATATACAAGAAAATAATCTACTCTGAAATAGATACATACATGTATATTGAGCAAGTTACCAAGCCCACCTAAGTTGGTATCTAAAAATGAAAATCTTTCCAAGTGCATCAGAGCTAGCACCAAAACAGTCCGTTCTGACAACTACAACAATTCACTCACATCAAGTTATTCTGTGTGCATACAGTGGTACAACACACCGTGACGTATGAAGTGTGTTATGAAGCTTGAGTCTCAGTTTAAAATATATTCTGTTGTTACTATAAATTGTAGTTATTTTTGGTTATATTTCGCAAGATGCTCTGAAAACATTTATTTATATCGATTGTTTCGTTCAAAAACTCGTTTAATAATAGGATTAATGCACACTTAGTTTATTTACCACGGGGTGAAATTCTCTACAAAATGTGCCGGTACTCGTATTGATATACAATAGAGGATGTTGTTCATATATATATATATATGTGTGTGTGTGTGTGTGTGTGTAATTTATGATAAAATGTAATTCTATGGAGAGAGAGAGAAATTTAATTATATTTCACCTAAGGTTTGAACATGCTGTGTAAAAATATCCTTCATTTTGATAGAATCTGTTTTATAGAATTTTTTGTAGATTTCTTAAATCATTATGTAATTTATAATATAGTTTTCCAAAAAGAAAGAAAGAAAATATAAACAGCGTTATTTTGACGGTTTTAAAGAAGCGGTTTTTTTATGTTAAACAAGCAATTAAGTTAAAAATGTCATAATTGTAAACTTTCCTCATATGCCCTTTCTTTGCTTCCCATTCTATTGAATAACAACCCCCCCCCCTATGTGCACTGATATCAGGGACAGATATTGATTCATTTTAAAAACATTGAATGAATGTTTAGATTCTGTGAATAGTGGCATGTCTGCTTTCGGACAGTACGATGGAACGCTTGCGGGATGGACACAAAATGGATAAAATAAGTCCCGTTATAGAGTACCGACATTAAAATAAACCCCGTTACTGAGTATCGTTTGTACGTCATTGGGCGTACTGTTAGGCATCAGTATAAGTGTAAATATTATGTACTAACTTTAAGATACCCTCATTGTAAAAATAATCACATTCAAATACGTTAAGTGTATTCTGGATCCCACAATAAAATAAATCTTGGCCTCGTCTGTTTCATGGTTGATATAAACATTACAGCTTTAATATTTGATCCATGTTTCATGGTTGATATAAACATTACAGCTTTAATATTTGATCCTTTAATTATGGTACCTAAATTAAAGTCTTAGCTATTTTATGTCATATTATTATCTTATATAATATGTTATTATTGTTTTATTTCGTTTTATATCTTTAAACAATTCTTATATTATAGAGAGTAATTAACCCTTACTTATATTTCTTCATAAACTTACCTATTATTTTCTACTCGGCATTAGAATATTAGGCTTAATATTTTTCAGATGCCAATGTTATTTGTATATTGGCAATAGAAAAGCGTTAATTGAACATAACATCATGCTCTATATAATAGGTACCGTAATGATGCAATGTTCATTGGGCAATACTTGTCTTTTGTGTGTGTGTGTGTGTGCATTATTTATCGTCGTATAACTTACAGTGCGCATATCATAAAACCAAATAATGTAATCATCCTATGCATTAGTATGTACCTTTCTCGACCAATTTTGAAAACACTGGGATTAATTCTGAAAATAATAATACTAATACGCATATTTTAACATCTTATTTTAATGACAATTTTCCTTATGAACATAAAACATTTATAACATAATCACGCATAACATAATATTTGTTACTTTTAATTGTTAGTTTTTTCAAATTTACACAAAAATTAAACATAGAATGTTGTATTTAAATTACTGCTATTTACTTTGTAGGTGTTGTTTTAACATTTGATGGATAAGTACTTAAACCTGCTAGAAACCTGAGTTACTTAAATGCATTTGTAATCGGATTATCGACAATAAGTGTTATTAACGTGGCCTAGTAATTAGCGTACCGGAAGTACTATTCCAATGATTCTTTGTTTGGCGATATTAGCGTTATTAATCTTTTGAATCTGGAACCATGTACCTGTTCTGAGAAAATCAAAACATTTTAACGCATATTGTATGCATTCTATATCTGTACGCTACATAATTTCGTAAACAAAGAAGTAGACTTATGTTTCTGAATTGTATTGTCTCTAAGTGTAACAGTGAATCTCCTGCTACGCTCGAAAAGGTATATTAATGATGTGGCGCCTAGCAAAAATGATAAGAAGGAAGACTGGGAAGATTTTTAAAATAGCATCACAGCACCCGGAAGCTGTCTATTACGACCGTGTTACACGACAAGAAATTGTGGTGCGCGTCCAGTTGAATAGAAAATGTGGCTTAGGTGTATATACAAGAAAATAATTTACTCTGAAATAAATAAATACATGCATATTAAGCGTGTTATCAAGCCCAACCAAGTTGCTACCTAAAAATGAAAATATTTCCAAGTGCATCAGAGCTAATGCCAAAACAGACTGTTCTGATAATTTCAATAATTCACTTACACTAAGTTAATCTGTGTGCACATTTGTAATTAATTTCCTCGAAAGGGGGCGCACCACTATACAGTAGTGTGTTGTCTGTCAGTCAGTGAATAGACTATAAAATGGCGTTACATAAGAGACGCTTATGGTAGCAATTTGTACTGTCGTGACGACAGTAAAACGTGTGCATGCCATAAATCATGAGAAGAATTATGCACTCTGTAGGCTACATCACAGTATGATATACGAACTTCAAAAGCAAGAAATAAAAATATTTGTTACTCTCAATTTTGGTTTTATTTACTCATTGTTTGTTTGTTTGTTTGTTTG
>NW_013669326.1:72189-73561 GCF_000517525.1 Limulus polyphemus
CTGAAAGGGCGAGCATGTTTGGTGCGACGGGGATGCGAACCCGAAACCCTCAGATTGTGAGTCGAGTGCCCTAACCACCTGACCATGCCGGGCCTTTATTTACTCTTGAAACAGAACACTTTCGGGAACCCTGCTCATGTATATCTAGTATATATGCTGTAATAGCATGTAATGGATATAATACCATGATAGCTAATAAAGATTATCTGTTGTTAAGCACAAAACTACATAATGAGATATCTGTGCTGTGCCCACCACAGGTATCGAAACCCTGTTTTAGCGTTATAAGACATCAGACTTACCGCTGACATACTGGAGGGGGGAGGAGCAAATTTGTGGTTATATTATGATACCAGGTAGAGATTTTATGCAGAGTTATGTGTAAAAAAAATAATCACAGATTTATACCGCTAGAATGTGCTTGTTGGAACCCAATTAAAAAGCACTTGAATGTGCTTTTATTTTTCAAATATTTTACCTAACGGTTATAAGTGACTCTACTTTTGATTATTCTTTAGTGAAACGTCTTAAGGGAAAATAGTCATTTTTTGTTGTTCTGAGAATAAAGCTTGAGTCAGATTTGAATCATCTTGAAAGATCTGAGAAAGAATGCGACTATAAGATGGGTTGATTACAGATGGAGAAGCGATAAAAAGATAAATAGATAAAACATGTGGTGGGCTTAAGAAGAACAGGAAGCGGCTCGGGTATTTATCATACATAGCATTAAATCGTAATTTCATACAAATGAAACAGACACCTCTTCCATCACTGTTAGAAATAGCTAAAGGCTAAATATTGGAAAGACGAAAGCTGAACATAGAGGGTTTTTTTTTTTGTTTTGTTTTTAAGTTTTTACTTGCGTAGCCACTAGTAACTTATAATCGAGAACCTCAAAATCAAGAATAGATAATGATGAAAGATAAGGTTGCAATGTTTGCGCCTTTTCTCTGGAGGCGAAACAAAAAACACCCCAAAAAACGTTAGGGAACTTTGAAAATCAAACACGAGAAGTATTTGAGCTAGGATGTAATATTTCGTATGAAATATTACATGATTGAATAGATGGTTTAGCAGATTAAGAAGATATAAAATTTCCGACATTATTTTGCATGGACGAATTCGGAACAATGTGTCTAATTTATTTGGGAAATACTTAATTGTTGCGAGTTTCATGGCTGACCACTTTAACCAGAAAATAACATTTCACTGAACTAGAGTTAAGTTGCTTTATTACCGGTTGTTTACCAGTTTCATGACTGCCCACTTTAACCAGAAGATAACATTTCACTGAACTAGAGTTAAGTTGCTTTATTACCAGTTGTTTACCAGTTTCATGACTGACCACTTTAACCTGAAAATAACATTTCAC
>NW_013669326.1:74561-86384 GCF_000517525.1 Limulus polyphemus
GTTAAGTTGCTTTATTACCAGTTGTTTACCAGTTTCATGACTAACCACTTTAACCAGAAGATAACATTTCACTGAACTAGAGTTAAGTTGCTTTATTACCAGTTGTTTACCAGTTTCATGACTGACCACTTTAACCAGAAAATAACATTTCACTGAACTAGAGTTAAGTTCCTTTATTACCAGTTTCATGACTAACCACTTTAACCAGCACGTAACATTTTATCGAACTAGAATTAAATGAAATGTAATAGGGCTTTGGTGGAAACTTAAGTTACAATTGAAACATCTACTAAGTGACTGAAAGGCTTAATGTGCTATAAAAAGTTAATGAACTGTAGATTTATTTTCTCATATTTTTGTTAAAATTTATCCAACTCAATTTATGCAACTCAAAATCAAACGTAAAAATATAATTTCTGATCTATCTTTTGTCTCCACAAGTCGCTACTCAAGAAGCTTTTCGTTCAATACCAATGCAAATTAAGAAGAATATGAAAGAAAAACTGTAGTTAACTTAAGTTTTATATATATATAAGTTTCCAATACTTCACCGGCATTAGACATTTGAACCGTAACATTTAATGTGATTACATGCTGTAAAGACAAACAGAAAGAGTATGGGAGAAAGAGCTTTTAAAAACTTGACAATATCATTATAATTCTATAACCAGCGATTATATCTAGTACCTAAGAGGTCTTTGGCCCAATACTATGCCTCGTCAAGTCGACTGGGATACGACAGACATAGCAGTGCTAAGACGTTACTTATATCATCAACTTTCACGAACAACGACTGTTATTAAATAGGTGAATTGTAGTTATTATCAATTTCATTTACGTCAATACAGATTAAATTTGGGGTAAGAATTAATTAAGTACTATTATTTATTTAATTTATTTCTAACATCATTTGTTTATTATTATTATTTTATTTGAATTAACTTTACTATCATTCAGAAGAACTGGCGAACCAACAAACTAGTCTTCTTGTTCAACTAGTCAAACAAACCACATCTGCAATATCCTATATATAGTTCCCACGAAGCATTTCGCCTAATACCAGGGCTCATCATTCCGGCTGGGATGCGATAGACACAGTCGTGGTCTAAGCACTACTTCTATCATCAACTTTCATGAACAACTACTGTAGAAAATAACAAGATACAATAGAAGACGCAAAGTAGTAGTATCCCTGATATTAGTAAGTGTAGTTATACGTTCGAATCTTCCTTCTCTGTTAGATTCTTTAAAACACATGGTGATTTCTACTTGAGTGAGTGCCTCTAAGCACCCAACCGCTTGGCAGTGCACTTGCCAATTGCAACAACAACATGGAAAGTAATATTTCGGGTAAACATTAGGATACGCTCGTGTTTTGTACATATTCACGGGTAACAACACTTTATGGATAGTCTGCCCAATAAACTCTTTTGACATTTTTACAGTCTCTTATCCAGCACTGTAGCAAGAAATCTCGGGCCCATGCGGAAGAAGACTTTGGTGCCCCCCCCCCTTGTAAGAAGAAACCAATGTCCAACTGTTTCTCACATTTTTTCGTATATCTATTCTGTTCCAAGAGCAGGCCTCCGTAAGCCACCTGAACCACCCTCCACCCATTGCTACGGTCCTGATCTTGTCTATTTTTCATAATTTCCACATATCTACTTTAACTTTAAAAAGTAATCATGGTTTGTTACCAAGAGGTGGATACACTGTCTATTTTTCAATGGTTATTTATGGTGTTTATGTTCTCGATTGTACAAATATTTGGAATCGTCATGTTTTCTGTTTCTATTTGTATTCCAAAATTTGTAACTTAATAATATTTTGTACTAGTTATTTACCAAAAGAACTTCCTGTAGAGACATGTCGAGACTTGTAATATTATAATTGTTTATTCACATACATTTTTGTTTTAGCCATTTCATTTACCTCGTTCTTGCTTTCGGTCAATGTGTGCGACAAGTTTACTTTTTTGCCCCCCCTACCCCACCCCCCAGTGACACAGCGGGATGTCTGCGGACTTACAAAACCCGAAACCGGGTTTCGATACCCGTGGTGGGCAAAGCCCATTGTGTAGCTTTGTGCTTAACTCATATGTGTATATATATATATATATATATACTTTTTCGCCTTGGATTTGAACTTGAGACCTGTCATACGCCAGGAGAGCGCTTTACCAACAGAGGAAAAGGCTTAACCCCAAAGCACTGCCTAATACGGTACTTTTTAACAACTAACTGAAACTGCTAAATGTTCTTTCCATTATCGCGACAAAACCTTATAGATGGGCGTCGCCAGACTTTTCCCGATGAGATGACTGAGGTAAGCTAAGTAACAAATTGAGGGGCTCTACATCTCTACATCTTCAGGACGCACTTATTATAGTATTTAGTGTGGTATGCTGAAAAATTAGGCCTGCTAATAACCGGAGGTTCGCAAATCTCTGGTTTGGTTTTATATTTCCCAAGAGTTGCGACAGTTGAGTCAGAAAAAAAAAAGACAAAACAAATTTGTATAAAAAAAGTATATTTAATGATTTAAAATTAATAATATAACATTAAAACAATACATGACTACAATACAATGGGCAAGTGATCGTATTCACTTTGAAGTTTTAAATATAAATGAAAAACAACAAGAGCTAATGAAGAGTTTAATATAAAATAACACACTCCTGTTGGCTTATGTGCTTCCCCTTGGAAGTTAGACTCAAGGAAATGAAACCACTAACTAAAAATAATCCATAATTAGGTTAAAATATTGACATTTTAATCTGTGTAAATAATCTTGAACTATACAATATAAGTTCTTACTAGGATTTTAACATAAAAAGAAATTTACTTTAAAGTGACGCTAACAATAGTAGAGCCAATGCTTTATGAATTAAAATGAAGCAAGCTCCAAAACTCGTTTGTGAAGGGCCAATGTAAACAACCCGAAGCACTGGCGAGATCCTTATGACATTCACTTTAGACAAAGTGAAAGTAAACAACAAACAAAGCTAAACATCATTCGTGGATCTTCGAGAATTCTCATTAAACAAAATGGAAGAACAGGTACCAACCTGTAGAAACACCAAATTTTAATGCTAGAACTTTAATAAGAATTCTCGCTATGTTAGATAAAACGAAAAAAAAATATCAGGTTCTGCTGAATAAATTAAACGAATAAAAACACAAACAAAGCTTTAAAATTCTCGGTTATTTTTAGTAAAACCATCTTTATCAAATCTGTGTAATTCTGTATAAACTCTGTGTAAAATCTCTTTAAAAACCAGCTCTCTCGGGCCCAACCGCTGTCTTAAATATGTCAATAAACCCTCAAATTTTGATACAAAAAAAATATTGATTGGTGTTTGTTAGACCAATGACAGTAAAGATCAAGGGTGAGTCCACTCACAGCTAGTATCTACTTTACTGACAAATAGTAACTCAACTCGCTAGTTAAAACAACATTGTTATTCCTTTAAGATAATAATGCAAAATATGCTTCTTAATCTTCACTTAACCTAGTTATCCCTTAAAGAAAGTTTACTTTTTAACTAAAGGAAATATATAGTACATCCCCGTACTAAGTTAGGAAGTATTTTGTTTTGAATTTTGTACTATCTGTCCTTGATTTTGCAGTGAAAGACTAGAGGGAAGTCATGACCACCCACCGCCAACTCTTAGGCCATCACATGTTTAAGCGAGCATGTTTGGTGGAATGGGGATTCGAACCCGCGACCCTCAGATTGCGAGTCAAGCGCCCTAACCATCTGGCCATGCTAGGCCATTTTAGGAAGTGAACAAGCTTTGTAATTATTGTTCATTAAGTACAAGAAATACAGGGAAATTAAAGCACATTTTGGGGTAGCTTCAACCCAAGTTTCCCCCACCCCTCCCTAACCACCGCCTCTGGCCTTATATGCTTGACTTAACGGTCTGTATTACCTACTCTACTAAGTCACCAGAATGGCAGTAATAAGGCAAATTGCCCATCTTCATCTCACCCAGCACTTTTAGTTAGTTCTCTGATCTATGTGGGTCTCTTCAGGTGCTCCAATCTAGAATATCCACCAATCTTCTGGCAATGCATAAGCAACATACTGTGCTGGTCGACCAGTGGACAATTCTCGGCCCACTTAGTGAAGTAGCTTATGACCATAAGTATATACGAGTAGCCTCATTCTGTCTCTAGAAGTAGACCAGTGATACCTATGTTGGGGAGAACTAATAGTTATCTACTGGAGTTTAACCTGTTTAGATTATCTTTTTCTCTAGTTAGCATACGTAATATATAGTTTTGACACCAACACTGAACATTTTGACTTGTATGTAGCCAGAAGAATCACCAATTAATGTTAGCACAACTTCACATAATATCTTGGTGTCCCCAATCTTTGTGTTATATAAAGTCTGGAAACTCTTGTGTCTAAAAGCTGTGGGGATCACTAAGTGTAACACAGACTGGATGGCATGCTGCAAAACCCATTCAAGCCATTTCTTGTCATGAAAGCAGCCTCGTCATCTAATTCGACTTGCCAATATCCAGACCAAGTCTAGCATACTGAACCATTGGGAACCTTCCAATGCATCCAGACATTCATCTTCTCATGGCAGAGTAAAGGCTTCAATTTTAGTTACCATATTCAACCATCTAAACTCAATGCCGAACCTAGCCATACTTCCTTCTTCTTGACAACCACTACTGTAGACGACCAAGCACTCTTTGAAGTCTGTATGATCTCATCGATTAACATCCACTGTATTTCAGCACATGAATGCCTGTATAATAATTGTTTAATTAGACATGCATCACCAGTATCGATGTAACACTGTTGTTTGACCCAATCAGCCATCTGGTCCCACAAGTGCTTCAGCGTAATTAGTCAAAAAGTCACAATGTGGTTTTTAACTAGCGAGTTGAGTTACTATTTGTCAGTAAAGTAGATAATAGCTGTGAGTGGACTCACCCTTGATCTTTACTGCCATCGGTCTAACAAACACCAATCAATATTTTTTTGTATCAAGAATTTGAGGGTTTATTGACATATTTAAGACAGCGGTTGGGCCCGAGAGAGCTGGTTTTTAAAAAGATTTTACACAGAGTTTATACAGAATTACACAGATTTGATAAAGATGGTTTTACTAAAAATAACCGAGAATTTTAAAGCTTTGTTTGTGTTTTTATCTGGTCTTGTTGGCATTTGATAACTCCCTCACACATCATCAGTTACACAAGTTACTGGATAAAGTACATCCATCCCAAAGATGGTGATGCCAGAACAGAGGCTGGTGACAACTACCTTCATTCTATGAACCACTCCTCTTAGGCAGAGCAAGATAGTTGCCTTCACATTCGCCTATAGCTTATCTCCATTCACCAGAAAAAGGTTAGTTTGGACTGGCTCATATATCATAAGATCTACCAGTGTTTTGGGTGCTTCTCAGCTTCTGTATTAACTAGGAACTTTCTTTGCTTTGTACTCTGGTAGGCAAATAACAAGACTCATCCAGTCCTAACAGAGATGAGCTAATTACCAAACTTTTTGAGGCAAGCCGTTTGTTGTCCTCTCCCCAAGTTGGTGGCTAGGCCCAATCCTGGCTCCGTTAGTCTCCCAGTGCTGCAGCAGAATTGTTCACTGCCTATTTATTGTTCTATCTCCTGCGTCTGCTAAGCCATCAGTTGAAAATGACAGCTTTGCCAGCCTTGCTGCTTGGCAATGTATGGGGGGCTCATTCAAATGAGAATAAATGCATTATAGGCAAAGCAAATGCTTCACTCCGCTGTTCCAGAATGATATCAAGATGGAGGCATTATCAACACAGACTGTGATAAGACTGGGATATTCCTGCCCATTTACTGGATACCAGTGTGGTAACATTGTAACACCAGGATATGCGGGTGGTTGGTTAAACTTCAGCTGGGCTCGAGCATGGCATGAGGTGAGTGCCTAAGTAAGGCGATCTGTCCAAAGTACATATATTACAAGCTTTTTCCTCTCTTATGGTGCCTCATCATTTCATTGAAATCTCTTCCACTAACTTGTTAAGGATATCCTCATGATCTACCAAAACTACAGAGCATGATTTACTGTGTAAATGATACAGATTGTCCACATAAGCAGCTAAACTTTTCATGGTACCCTCTTCCGAATTTTGTATTTGGCCTGATGGATTGTTTGATTTTCCACCAGATCGAACTTTTAACAGAACTTGGCAATGACTTCTTGCAGTCCGAATGATAAACCTCACTCGAGTGTTTGATGGAGTCTTGGACAAGGCCATCTAGAATAAAATCAGGCATTGTACAACTTATTCTGGAGATCAGCTGTTCCAAGTAGTTACTTCGTTATATCACTTCTGGAAGTGGTCCAAATCTTCTTTTGCTGCACCTCTGAGTGTCCGGAAATTATCTGTTTTGCCTCGCTCACGGAAGTTGTGGTCAGAATCTTTGAGCCATGACAGAGATGTCCATAAGTCGTGGGTACAGTGTGGTAGGCATGTTCATGGACTTCTTCTCTCATGCAAGTCAATTCCTGGTCTAGGGCAGCAGAGCGAAGAGGTACTATCAGCAGCTCGTTCATTGGCTCTCTGTAACACCAAGCATCTCTGTGATCAGTGTTTGGCTCATCACTACCCCATGGTTCACTTACTTCACCATTTGGTGCCCGCTCTGGTTGCAAGACTTATGTTAAAAATAGTCATAAAGTTGCTCAGCCTTATATGTTAGGCCCTGATCCCTGACTGACACCAATGTTCTTAATTTATTCTTGCGTACTTTCAAGAATTAATATTGAGATATCAAATATTATATTTTTAGAAGTATAATTTTCTTACACTGAAATTTTTTGCAAGATGCTGAGAAAAGCCATACAAGTTCCATTTTTGCACACTTAGATTGCTTGTTTAAAGAAAATGAAAATGAATTGGACAACGAGGATATTAGAACAAAAATGCTGTAATATCTAGAATCCTCATGAACTTCTGATGTAGATAGACACGTGATACGCTGAACTTGAATCAACTAAAGTGGGTATTCGAGGTCACTAAAGATACGATGTCCTAATGTTACAGTGCCAGATCTGGGAAAAATATATGCCTGTCATTCTTAGATGCTGGTAAAAAATGAGTGGATCTTGACAACATATGATGAATAAATTTACTTTTGACCTAACATCAATTCATAGCAATTTCTTTTTAGGTCAGTCTCCTAAGCTTAAAGCCAGTCCTCCTTTCATGATTTATTATTTAATTGTTAAGTTCTTTATCGAACTGAAATTAAAACTTACTAAGACTGTGGCATTCATTTAATCATAATATCTAAAGATGATAATTTTTATTGAGTTAAAGTTTTTTCACCAGTTGAGCAATGTAGTAGTTTTGTAATTTATTTCAAAACTAGCAAAGGCATCATGTAATGCCGAGATTAACAAGTAATGCTATAACAGGAGGAATGGGAGGCATTTTGAGTTGCAGCACACGAACTATTCGATCAATGCAAAGGAACCCGTTCTACGCGCAGTTATTAACAGTCACTTTCATCTGGCGTCGGCTTCGTGTATTTTGCTATCAATCTCCTCAGTCAGTTGAGTCCTCATTTCAAGCCCCAAGGCGAGGAAATTGAGTGCCAAACCCGAATCGTTTATCTGATTGCTCATCCATTTAAACCTGATATTTGGAGTTCATATCAAAATTGGTTCAGCCAGTTAGTTAATCGCAACAACTTGTGACACCAGACTTTTTCGTTAAACACAGTTGTTTTTGTATGTAGATTGAACAAAACTCGGTTTATGGGAAGTATGCTTTTAGGCGTTCTAGAGTATGCTGTACTTTTTGATATCAAAATAAATTTACGTTTTTGAATCATAAGCCTTTACGTCCTTTGACCATTTACAAAGTTACAAGTTTGACATATTTGGAATCAAGAACTACCAGTTAATCCACAGGAATGGCTTGGCATGGCCGAATAATTATGACACTCAACTCACAATCCGAGGTTCGTGAGTTCGAATCCCGTCTCCAAACATGCTCGCCCTTTCAGCCATGGGGCGTTATAATGTGACGGTGAATCCCATTATTCGCTGGTAAAGAGTAGCCCAAGAGTTAGCCTTCCCTCTAGGCTATCATTTCAAAGTTAAGGACGGCTAGCACAGATATTTCTCGAGTAGCTTTGCGCGAAATTCAAAAACAAACACGAAGGAACAGCTCAAAACACGCTGAACCACTGTTGGCGATGGTAGTTCGACATATAAGTGGAGGGAATGAAGGGTAATTTTTTTCAAAGTCGAAGCTCTACCTTTAAGTGTTTGCAGTTGGGTCCTTCCACTAGTCTGAATAAGGTGGATGTTTTTATTTTTATTATTATTAAACACTAAACAGTAACTGGACATACTACGTACAATAAATCGGTTTTTCACAAGTAGTTATTTCAAGAAGAGCTAAAACACCTTAACTTATTAAATTTTGGGGTTTTTATATTTCCATTTGGTTACTCCGAGGCTTGGAGACATAAGCATGGATGAAAATCGAGTGGTCATTGTGTATTCCAATGACCAATTTAGTGCTGTCATAAATGTCATTCTAAGAACTTATAATTGAAAGCAAATAAGAATATCTAATAATATGTCAACCACACGACACCTGCCATATTTACTACCGACGAGAACGTTCGCACAATACCAAGAATCATCTGGACGACTGGTATAGCAGTGATCTAGACACTTTCATGAACGACAACTTTATGATTTGAACCAGATAAAGTAAGTGAATTATTATTATTATTAACTCTATTTAAGTCATTTACAAATTAGAGTAAGAGTAAGGATTTTTAACACGATATTATTATTTACGTATTTTTCATACCGGTTATTTATTTAATTTTATTATTTCAATTGAAGGGGGAGCTAAAAGTGGTTTAAAAGGATATATTCCATTATAAGGATCACTTGAAATTCGTGGTGAAATTCATAGGTACTTTATAAATCCTTAACCATCTTTGGTATAACATTATTTTGTATGTTTCATACATAAACAATATCAGTAATTTCCTTTAATACTGTAAAAGGACAAGCTACTTATTTTGAACAGTACCAAAATTATAAAGCAGAAGCTAGGCATTTTTGGTCAATACCGTACGTGTTAAATCGTTATTTTACTTGAGTTTAGAACATTTTTTTTAATGTCAGAAAGTCGTTCATGACAGTATAACAAATCAGATGCAGTTAAGCATTTTTATGTTCGTTTGAAATTTACAGATTTCGTGCCAGTGCAGTGTCATGAATTATATAAAAAAAAAGTTAGAAAGAAAACAATTAAAAATGTTCTATGCTTTAAGGTAGTAAGACAGTTGAATCAGATATTAATCTAAACGGATGTCAACTAGAATATTTTCAATTTTTAAAGATTGTAACCAATCAGGTTTTGTTCAGCCATTCATTTTTTCATCACAAAGACCCAGATTCAACAGATCTAGATTCAGTTATAAAATGCAAAACTGCCTTTACGGACCCGTCTTGGAGACTCTAGACTTAGTAAGAAAAATTAAACAAAAAATACACAATATTCGCTCAATCACAGAAAAAAATACAAAATAATCCGTTTGAATGATCGTGATTAGTGCCATGTAAATACGTATGGTTTATTCAAGTACTTTGTCGTTAAACTTCACATTTAGTGCTAAGTTCTATTCTTTGATCACCAAATTGATAGTTTAATTTACAGGTGTTTGAAAATTCGTTATTTCAGAACTAACAAAGGTATTTAATTGCAAGTGATAGCACGAAGCAAGCAAAGCTGAGAAATTATTTAAGCAGCTTGCGTAATTAGAAATACGTGATTTTTATATGTTAAAATTAGCGGGTTATTTAATCTAAATTTCTTCTGTAGGTCAGTGGTACGTTTAGGGACTTACGACGCTAAAATCCCCGTTTCGATTCCCAGTGGGTAGCTTTACCCTAAGATAACAAGAACAACTTACTCTAAAAATGGAAAACGTTGTGTGAGTTAATGAACGTGTGTGTTTGTTTGTGTGAGTTAATGAACGTGTGTGTTTGTTTGTGTGAGTTAATGAACGTGTGTGTTTGTTTGTGTGAGTTAATGAACGTGTGTGTTTGTTTGTGTGAGTTAATGAACGTGTGTGTTTGTTTGTGTGAGTTAATGAACGTGTGTGTGTTTGTTTGTGTGAGTTAATGAACGTGTGTGTGTTTGTTTGTGTGAGTTAATGAACGTGTGTATTTGTTTGTGTGAGTTAATGAACGTGTGTGTTTGTTTGTGTGAGTTAATGAACGTGTGTGTTTGTTTTGCAATATGTATTCCGTAAGACATTCGTTTTTTGTTTGTTGTTAAGCCACCGGGAGAGAAAGATATACGCTGTTATAGATCAGGGTTAATTCAGTAAATATAACAATTTTAGAACAATAAAAAAACCAACGTTAAAGTTCATGCAGGTAATGGTCTCCATCATACGAAAAACACAAAATTGTTGTGATCTTTTACTTTTCTATAAGTCTCATAACATTTTTTTTTTCAGTTGGAAGTATCCTTTTTAATTGTTTTATGTTGCATAGATACCCTTATGTGTTGTATGTTCTATAGATACCGTTTAATTGTCGAAAACAGGACCAGACAGGTATATATATATAAATTGATTTAGTTACGCCTGAGAGACGTGCATGCGTATTTTTAGAGACAAAACAAGCTTGTATTGTCAATATACACAGAACCTGTTGTCGGTAGCTCATCATAACTGTAGTAGTTCGCTAATTATAACACGTTTAAACGGGAATGTATGTCAAAGGTCACTGAATCTCTGGTAATGGGTCAGGCATTACCTAAAGTGAAGTCATCAACGTGTTAGTTCTATATGTAACGGGTTGGGCTAGGTATAGAATTTAAGTTTGGCCACAGTACCAAAGGTAACGATGAACCCGGTGACAAAGGAAGCCCCGTTTGATACCGTCAGTGACCGCTGTTTGTTCGCTCAATGTGCACTGCCATAGGCCGCTGGGATCGATGACGTCAGTTCCCCGCCCCTCTTTGAGGAATGCAGCCCTGGGCCCGACAGACAAGCAGGCTTGATTAGAGTAGCAACAGTAGACGGAGGTAGATTCTTGCGCTTGGCTTGTTCGTTGTTCTTGTTCGTATGTGAAAGAAAAACGGAACCACATGTGAAAGTTTTATACCATTTCGTTTATTTGTACTGTAAGAAAAATTCAAGCATGTGACCAGGTGTACAAGTTGCAGGCAACAAGACACTTAAGCACGTGATTAAAACCTGGTATATAGAGCTAGTGGCGCCAGGTAAGGTTGCAAACGTGTCTACATTTTTCGGTAAGAGCCTTCGGGCTGCCAGGTAGTAGTCTTCACGATGGCGGGCTTGAAGAGGAAGGATCCTTAGTTAGTACGAAGAGTAGAGACTATGTAAGTTGCCTCTATCTTGAAATGAAATGGCAGTGTTTGCGCTACGTTCCTATGGTGTACAAATAGTTACCATACCTACCACTGTATTTGTTTTCGTGCCGTTATATTTCAGGGTTCTACAATGTTTTCTAATGGTGTTGAATTAAGCAGCTTCATATCTAGAAATGACTTAGAAAAAGGACCACGAGTGTTTAAAGTGTTATATTTAGGTGATGCTAATATTCTACAAAGTTTAACAAAACCAAAACGCAACTTAGGTTAAAAAACATCTAGCGTGGAATCTGCTGAAATGAGGCACGTAGCCTGTACAGTCACTTTACTGTTGTTTTTAGTGACGTATGCGCAGGGTCAGAACTCCGGAACACGGGAATTGGGACTGACCATGAAGTCTAGAGAAGTGTACACGAGGGTTCAATTT
>NW_013669326.1:87305-99641 GCF_000517525.1 Limulus polyphemus
TCCATAGTAACCTGTCTCATTATACATATTACATATGTATATATGTAATATAACATGCATTTGTTAGTTTGACAGCACTAAGTGTATTTGTATTCCATCTTAATAATAATGATCTTATTTGTTACAAAATATGCAAATATTTTGGCCAAGACTATATGTATAAAGTAGACCATCAAAACATAACTTATACATATAGATTAAGTATATTTCAGAATTTGTTTACACAAAAGACAAATCCTTCGCGAAGTTATCATTTGTCGATATAGTGATTTTACTGAACACAGACAGATGAATGAATTAAAACTGTAACTGTAATATATATTAAACTAGTCACATAATATACGTAAGCTTGTAAAATAGTCAGAAGTCATATTACTGTTATTTTGTATAGACAGCTTCATATCGTTCGATGTCTGTTTGTTTGTATGTGGGGCGGTATAATGTGCGGTCAATCCCACTATTCGTTGGTAAAAGAGTAGCCCAAGAGTTGGCGGTGGGTGGTGATGACTAGCTGCCTTCCCTCTACTCTTACACTGCTAAATTATGGACAGCTAGCGCAGATAGCCCTCGTGTAGCTTTGCGCGAAATTCAAACAAAACTTGGAGTTATTATATTATCAGCGTTGTATCGGTGGTTTAGTATGACACACTAATAAACATCGATTAAAATCTGCCAGTCCTTAAACTTCCCTCGATTAAATACTTGTAATGACTTCGTAGCTTTGTACTGAAATTTATTTCGCATATGAGTTGCATCACCCGCAACAGTAGGCGTAAGGGGTCATTCTTTTTGAACACAAATTAATAAACCAACGACAAAAACTTAGGTTTCTAAGTTACAAAGGTCTTTCTTTCTTAACTACGTTAGAGTTCTAAGTTTCTCTTTTTTTTTCCATTACTTCAAGTCGTTGTTATTGCTGTTTTAGCGCAAAGCTACACAGTTGGCTATCTGCTTTCTGTACACCGTGAGAAATCAAACCCTCTTCAAAATGTACAGTTGAAATTTGTTAAGAATCGTTAACAGTTTAGAAGTTAAAACTAAACTAAACCCAAAATTATTACATATTCCATGAATGTCTTTATGTTTTAATGAGTGTTTTGAGAAAAGACAACTCTCAGTATTCCAGACAATAATATAAGTTCTACTGTGTGAACTCTGAGATACTTTTATGTTGTTGTTTTTTTTGTTAAATATAATTTTTTTCATTTCAAAATCTAACGATGATATAAATACATGGCTAAATTCGAGTCCCCTAACACTTGTAAATTTTTTATAGTCGATTTTGTTCGATCATTAATTAGTGGATTCTAATGACCAAAGGTAATGGCTGTCGTCACTTAACCCAAGTCAACTCATGTGTTTGTTTTTAATTATGCACAAAACTACACAAGGGCTATCTGTGCTCTGCCCGCCACGGGTATCGAAACCCGGTTTTTAGCGTTGTAAGTCCGCAGACATACCGCTGTGCCACAGGGGGGTCAACTCATGTGTAGGAACCAATTCTGCAGGATCGATCCCATTCCTTTTCTCTTTGAACTGAACACTGTTGAGAGAATATAATTGGGTCAAAAGGTAAACATGTTTGTCTTAAGAGAATATAACTTCAATCAGTAATCCTGATCATATGGCTGAACTATGATTGGATTTGATATACAATCACTTATTACTTATTTACTTTTTTCATAGTTTCAGTTTGTTTTTATGTGTAACTCACACGATGAAACAATATTAGAAAACATACATTACACAATCACTGATAATTCACCTGATTATCAAATGACAACTGACACCATCTATTTTTGGCAAACTTATTTAGTGTTTTAGTGGCTTTTATGAAGATAGTTTGGGAACTATTTGTTTGTTTGAAGTTATGCACAAAGCTACAAAATGGGCTATCTATACTCTACCCACCACGGGTATCGAAACCCGGTTTCTAGCGTTGTAAGGCCATATATATACTGCTGTGCAACTGTGGGGGAATTGGGGAACTACAAAGGGTGATTTTTTTTATCGTTGGTTAACTATAAAACTAATATTTCACTCAAAAATATTAGAAAGGTAATGGTTTGAGATTTTCTTTCAGTTACTTAAATACTTTTAGTCT
This sequence comes from Limulus polyphemus, assembly GCF_000517525.1. Taxonomy (NCBI): domain Eukaryota; kingdom Metazoa; phylum Arthropoda; class Merostomata; order Xiphosura; family Limulidae; genus Limulus; species Limulus polyphemus. Next base: position 89,410 of record NW_013669326.1, read on the forward strand.
GCAATTTTTAAAAAAATGCTGATAATAATAGGCAATTATATGTTCTATTCTTAAGAAGAAAACTACTTTAACATTTATGATTTAAGCCACAGTACAAATTTTGTAAATCATACTGTCTTGCAGATTATAAAACATCTTTCTGCTTTGTCAAAATATGTATCGGCACAAATTTCGAAAATTTTCTTTAGGGCTGACATCCATAAAAGTTACGTATGTGGAGTTCACTGTCGGCTGTCTCTAGAAAACATCTCCAAGGAAAACTAGAATAAAATTAATGTCTTTGCTTCCACGTAACAGAAGGTTGAGAATGAAGACTTAGAATTTTTCCAGAAAAAAGTACTTACAGTACCATTTTGTGATCTTTTACTCCAAGAAGAAGAAGGGAAAAAAGGTGTATTATGTTGCTGCTTTTTTGTAAATTGACACAACTAAAATTGTGTAATTTGATAAAAAAAAACAGTTTTATGAGCAAATTCTACGTATTGTTCCTACTAAACTGATGTCGATAAAAAAAAAACAACTTTACCATATAACATTTCTTTGTTGATATGAAGAAAAAGTAAAGAGTGAGAAAGAGATTTATGGATTATGTGCTGGTGCAAGTATTTGTAAATTGGCGAATGGTCCCAAAACACAAAATCAGATTGATGTGCACTTTACAAACAACGTTTCTTATTTTGTTCTTATGATAAACTTTATTCTTCAATATTTGATAAAAAGCACCTGGGCCCGGCAGTGATGAATGACATGTTTTATGGGTCTACAAAGGGAGAAAAACTCAAAAATTTAAACTGAACTAAGTTGGACAGCTTGAATTGTAAGAAGATAAAGAAAACAGTAGCTGCTATAGGGCTCATGTCAAACAGAAACTTCATTTGATATAGTTTATTTTTAGGCATGGTGAAGTTCGATATCGTGTTTTATATACTGTATATTTAATATTTATATTTTGAATGATGTACGTTTTTCAGCGAAGCAATAAGTAAAACTTTAAAAAGTGAAGGTGTGCTGGTGATTTTGAATTTTAGAATCTCGTAATGTATTAATGTTTTCGATGATTTATTTTTTCATCGGTAAGTTCTACAAGTACAAGTACAGGATAATGACAGAAGTATAACTAGTATTAGTTTGGTAAATCCATATAATTATAAACAGTTGTTTATGTAGAATGCATTATATATAATGCTTAAAGGTTTGGAATTATAATGCAAACATTATGTTGCGTTGAAAAACTATTGAGTTTTAAAAATAAATTATTTAAAATTTAGTTACCTTGCTCAGCACTAAAGATCCACAGAGTTTGGATTTTCTTTAAAGAACTAATAGTATCTTATTCAAATACTGAATGGGTTGCTAACGTGCTATTGAAGGTACATTTGAAACATGCGAAATTGGTCAAACATAAAATAATTAATGGTACTTAGTACAAAATATTTAACAGAAAGTTGAAAAGTTATTTATTACCGTTTGCTTAGAAATAACATTATTTTCTCTGTATGTTGTATGTGTGTATTTTGATGGAGAAATCTGTAAAGCTAATGCATTATTATTGAATTTCAGTACTAAATGATGAACAGTCTAGAAGATTTAAGAACTTAAGATCCTCAGGAAAGTGATAACTGTATTAGAAATAATAAAAATCTAGAAAATTTACAACAATAAATGAAATACAAGTTTTAATTATTTCAGTTTGATGCCATTACATTTGTTTAATTTGTGTCTGAGAGTGAGGGTTTATTAAATCTTGCAGAACCTGAGAGACAGCGAATTATTATTCACATCCGAGATGTTAATGATGAACCACCTTATTTCATCAATCGGCCATTACCAATGCAGTCTGTGGTCCAACTCAATGCTGCACCTGGTACACCTGTCTTTAAGCTTCAGGCTCGAGACCCTGATACTGACCACAATATCCATTATGTTTTAGTTCGAGACAGAAGTAAGATAGTCTTTGTTCTGCAATCTTTTTGAAGTATTAATTTTACTATTGAAGATGTTTGGTATTTTATTCACACAACAAAAGAAAGGTATCTTAATACTGTTATAGATAGGTTTTCAATGAAAATTTTTTAAACCGGCTGGAGCTTTAAGAAATTACACCTACAAGATACTAAATTATGTTGAGTTAATAATTTTATGTAAATATTCTGATTGGCTTCACAGTATAAAACCTAACACAATGTAGAGATTGTTTGAGTGGAAATGTAAAATATTTTTGTAAACACATTAAATGTAAAACATATCAAAATTTGTATAAGGATGAATTGTTACCAATACTGTAACTGTAAAATTACAGTGTAACAAGAGAAATAGATTGAAAAAGAAATTTGTGGAAAATGTATAATTTCCAAACCTAGCTAAATATCATGTTAGTTTATGGCAGATTAGTTGATTAAATTAATTGAATGGATGGAAATGACTTACTTTCTGTGGACTTGAAGGTAGGTATAATTTAGAAAAAACAAGCATTTCTAATCCACAGTTTGACCCATTAGATGGAAGATTCTTAGTTCTGATCATTCATAAGATTGACAGATATTGTTAAAACTGCACTGTAGTTTTTATATTATAGTTATGCGCAGGGTCAGAACTCCGGAACACGGGAATTGGGACTGACCATGAAGTCTAGAGAAGTGGACACGAGGGTTCAATTTGAAATAGAAGAAGAACAACCCCCGGGTACTGTAGTAGGTACAATACCCACGAAACCCAATTTTACTTACCGTTTCAATGATAAGCCAAAATATTTTCAGCTGAATAAGACAACAGGGACCATCAGAACTAACGCTGAGATAGACAGAGAAAATCTTGTGAGCGACAGATTCGACCTTGTGATTTTGAGTAGCCAGCCCACTTATCCTATAGAAGTAAGAATCAAGATATTAGATATTAATGACAACGCCCCTGTATTCCCTGAATCTAGCTTACATGTAACATTTTCCGAAAGCGCCAACATTGGGACTAGGGTTATCCTAGACACAGCAACAGATGGCGATGTAGGCATCAATGACATAACCACGGATTACAAAATAGTTTCTGGCAACGAGGATGAGGTGTTCAAATTAGTAGTAACGACGAACCCTAGTGGAGAAACGCCTTATTTACATCTAGAAACTACCGGAAGGTTTGACCGAGAAGACAACTCTAATTATCAACTGAATATTTCTGCTCAAGATGGCGGAAGTTCGCCAAGATTTGGATTTCTTCAAGTTAATGTTACAATTCTAGATGTGAACGACAATCCACCTATATTTGACCATAGTGACTACTCGGTTAGTTTGAACGAAAGTGTACCTCCCGGTACGACTGTACTACAAGTTCGTGCTACTGATAACGATATAGGCGATAACGCTAAAATAACTTATTTTTTGAGCCAAACAGAGCTTCAGTTTGCAATAGATCCACAAACGGGGATTATTTCGACTTTGAATAATCTAAACTGCCAAAAGGATTGCCCGGGACCTGAAAATTGCCCGAAAAGTTGCGTCTTTACTGTTTTCGCTCGAGATTATGGCTCACCTAGACAAGACGGACGAACCTATGTCACCGTGAACCTGCTGGACGCTAATGACCACGATCCTATCATCCGCTTCCGGTTTTTTCCTGCGACAGCTAAGTATGCTACAGTGGACGAAAATGCACAAAATGGATCGGTTGTCGCAGCAGTCAGTGTTATCGATTTTGATGAAGGACCAAATGGAGAGACAGCTGTGGAGATTCATGGCGGAAACGAACAGTTTCATTTCAGATTAGAATCAACACCCAGTTTTGATATCGTCCGTGTTAATGGAATTCTGGATCGCGAACAGATTAACAAATATAACCTCACTATCACCGCTAGAGATATGGGTTCTCCAACGAGAAGTTCAACAGCATTTTTGATTATCCACGTGAATGACGTGAACGACCACGAACCAGTGTTTGAAAAGACCGAATATGTTGCTGTCCTGAGTGAGCTTGTACCAGTGGGGACTTTTGTCGCCGCTATAAATGCCGTCGATGAAGACACTGGAATTAATTCCCACATTTATTATTCAATAGCCTCCGGGAATGAAAAACGCTGGTTCAGTTTGGACTTCCAAACAGGTCTTATTACCACCGCGCAGCCTTTGAACAGAGAAGAGCAAGACTTCGTGGAGCTCAAAATATCTGCTCGTGATGGAGGGCCTAATCCACGCTGGGCTCACACTTATCTCAAAATTCAACTCTTGGATGAAAATGATGAAGCTCCAACCTTTTCCGAGAACGTGAGAAACTTATCCTTGTCAGAGAGTGCTCCTACAGGCTCTTTGATTACAATTTTCTCTGCTTCGGATAATGACCTGGGAACGAATGGAAGTATCAGATATGTTTTTGCTCCAGAAACATTACAACAGTATAGTGGAATATTCTCCCTTGACGATACCCATGGACGCTTGACCACAAAGACAGTACTGGACAGAGAAATAATATCATTGTATACTATTAAAGTGGTTGCCATGGATAAAGGAATTCCACCTCTTTCTTCGACAGTGACGTTATTTTTGAATGTATTAGATGTAAACGATAATGATCCAGTTTTTTATCCCAAACAGTATTATGCTGTAGTTAAAGAAGATGTTCCAATTGGTACTTCTGTAACCCGTGTTACTGCTGTAGACCAGGATGAAGGGCTAAATGGGCAGGTTAGTTTTTTTATTATTAGTGGTGCTAATGCCAATTTTGAAATAGAAGAAGATACTGGTGTAATAAAGACAAATGCGCCGATCAAACGACATTTAAAAACCAAATACAAAATATTAGTTGGTGCTATTAATGAGGAACGAAGGTCTCCAGAACAAGCAATAGTGATGGTTTACGTCCAACAAGAAGAGGAAAACTTCCTGCAGTTCGAGCAACTTTTCGGTTATAATTTTTTGGTGGAGGAAGATTTTGATGGTAAAGAACCAAATGTTGGTCGTGAAGTGGGTCGGGTTTCATTAGTCCAAAACAAACATTCTTATGATGCAAAATTCTCTATCGCATCTGGAAACTTTTTGAATTGGTTTAAAATTGAAGATCGATCTGGAATCATCACCACAGTGCAAGAAGTTGATCGGGAGGTTCGTTCAGAAGTAATTCTGACTGTTGTTGCTTATGGAAGCGTAGGATTTTCTGAATCTGTCGTTAATGTGACAATACTTGATGTCAATGATTATCCACCAACATTTGAAATTCCCCCAGACATTGTAAAGATGTTTGAAAATTGGCCAATAGGCCATGAAGTTCACTTGGTCAAATGTAGGGATTTGGATCTTGGTTCTAATAGCGAACTTGAGTTCTCATTAACAACTAATCCAGAAGATACTTTTAGCATCAATAAAAATACAGGAGTGATTTACTTGAATCGCCCTTTAAGGTTCATGTCAGGTGCAGAGTATAGAGTAGAAGTAACTGTTAGAGACAAAGGTGTTCCTTCACTGACTTCTGTGCAAGAACTTGTTGTGATGGTAGAGGATGTAAATGACCACACTCCAGTTTTCGACCAGGTGTCATACGAAACATCGGTATTAGAATCCACAAAAGTAAATGACAGGTTTTTTGCTCTACGGGCCTCTGATGCTGATTCTACCAATAATGGCCACGTTTCGTATGAAATTATAGACGGCAATGAACATTCAAAATTTGGTATTTTTCCTGATGGACAGCTTTACGTTAGAAATGAACTGGATAGGGAGAGACAGGGTTATTATAGTTTAACAGTACAAGCTAAGGATAATGGTACAAAACCACGAAGTTCTGAAGTTTCGGTTGTGATTCATATTATAGATGAGAATGACAATAAACCACAGTTTCGTAACGATACTTTCACATTTTATGTGGCTGAAAACGAACCACCGGACACCTACATAGGAAGACTTATCGCCGATGATGAAGACAAAGGAAAGAATGCAGAATTATCATTTTCAATAACCACCAACCAAAATGATTTCACTGTAGATCCTAAAACTGGACTCATTCGAACCTTACACGAATTTGACAGGGAGAAGTTGGTGGAGGTTTCTGGCCATGATTACATAGCCATAGAAGCCGTTGTGTTAGACGGTGGCTTGATGAGATTGAGAGATGAAGCCAAAGTCATTGTGTATATCACTGATGTCAATGATAATTCTCCACAGTTCCAGCGCATACCCTATCACACTACCATATCCGAAGGAGCTTCGTTACAAACTCAAATTGTTCGTGTTAGCGCTACTGATATTGATAGGGGAGCAAACGGAAACGTACAGTACTCTATATTAACTGGAAATGATGAAGGAAGTTTTTTAATTAACTACTCCAGTGGACAAATTACAGTTGTTAAGACTTTAGATAGAGAGAGGACACCACGTTTTATACTAACTGTATTGGCGACAGACACTGGAGACGATGTACAACACACCTCAACTGCAACGGTTACAATTGATGTCCTGGACGAAAATGATAATCCTCCAGTGTTTCAGGTTTCAAAGCAGTCAGTTGAAATACCAGAAGATACACCTGTAGGATTCAGTATATTTACGTTTTCTGCAACTGATTCTGATCAAGGAACTAATGGAGTTGTTTCATATTCTATTGGTTCTGGTAACATTAAAGAAACCTTTAAAATCGACGACACGGCCGGAGTGCTTTGTCTTGACCGCCCTCTAGATTACGAAGAACAGAGCATATATTACCTTAATATCAGTGCTAGCGACGGAGGAGCACCAAGGCTGACATCAAACACACAGTTTATAATCAGGGTTACCGATGTGAATGACAACCATCCAATATTCCCTAACATTGCCATAGTAAGACAGATAGAAGAAGGAGTGCTACCAAATACACCAGTAGTGACAATTACAGCAGAAGATAAAGACTCGGGTAGAAATGGAGATGTCAGGTATCTAATCAGAGAGCAAGAGCCACCTGGCGGTCATTTTGCTATAGAACCTGAAACAGGAGTCATAACTACCATTAGAGAAATTGACCGGGAATACAGTGACACCTTTATATTGACTGTAGTGGCTTTCGATCAGGCTCTTTCAGCGAAAGCCAGACTGTCCTCTGAAAAAACAGTAACTATCATCGTCGAGGACGTGAATGACAATGCACCAACTTTTGTATCCATGGACGCAGGCATTTTGCCCGAGGCTTCAGATCGTGGGTACATCATAATGAAGGTAAGCGCCGATGATTCTGACACTGACACCAATGGTATGGTAACGTACGAATTAGTGGAAGAAAAAGACAACACCTTCTTTTTGGATGGAATCTCCGGCGAATTGTACCTTTCCCATTCAATAGAACAACCACAAGTTATTTATTCGTTAACAGTGGAGGCTACTGATGAAGCAACCTCCTGGAATGCTAAAACATCTAGAAACAAAATAACGATAATCGGGACGACTAAACGTGAACGAGGACCAGTGTTTACTGCTTCTGAATATTCTGGATCAGTTTTTGAGAACGAACCAGTAGGTACTGTCGTGTTATCAGTCCGAGCTCAGTACCCTAATGGGCCTGCTGGAAACGTGGAGTACTACCTGACAGCGATTTATGGTAATGGCCTGCCACAAAACCGGGTTTTTGCCATCAATAAAAAAAATGGTGTAATAACTACAGCAGTTATTTTGGATCGGGAAAACAACGCACAAGTTTACGAGTTAGAAATTTATGCTGTGGATGTAACTGTAACAAGTCCCAAGACTTCGAAAACAAAGGTAGGAATATTACTTTCACATCATTTCGTATTAAAAGACTTTTTTTTTTTTTTACTCAGATGGAACTTGTTTCTTTAAATTTTTCTAATGTAAATAATTATAAAATTGTAACTTTGCCACTTTTAATCACGATAACTTTAAAAATTATGCAAGGTTTTTGGTGTATAACATCGAGCCATTTGTCTGCAAACGAACCTTGAAGTAAATATATATTTTGTAGTACTAATGGTATAATTATTCGGACTATTATTCTCGTCTTTATTATGCGTATTATTATTTTCACAACGTTTCGACCAGTGAATAATTATACCATTAGTAATGCCAACACCTCGTCTCAATCATTCCGCAAAATTCTACGTATTTTGTCTTGTACATGCTGTAGATAGTTATTTGCTCTACTTGTAAAATTCCGATCACGATGAGATTTAGTTAAAATGGAAAGCCTAATACCAGGTCAGTTATATTTAAGTATAAAATCGTTAAACAAGCGTGCTTTGGTAGTATAGTCATGTAGATGTTAACAATTGTGAAATAACGATAATGTTGCTTAAGTACTTATGGTTAGATTGTGGCGATCGGATAACAACCACTGGAGCGGTTAGTAGCCTATAGAATCAGTTAATTTTAGTTATTAATTAGTTACTAGTTTAGTATTATTACTAGTAAGCTGTAGACGTGTGTGTTTTATATCCCATTATTTTAGTGTTATTACTAGTTAGCTGTAGAAGTGTGTGTTTCATATCCCATTATTTTAGTATTATTACTAGTTAGCTGTAGACGTGTGTGTTTCATATCCCATTATTTTAGTATTATTACTAGTTAGCTGTAGACGTGTGTGTTTCATATCCCATTAATTACCAGTTAGTTAGTTATCGGCTAGGACTGTTATGGCAAGGACTGTTTCTGTAGTGGTGGTGGCTGGGATTCAGTTCTGGGTCTTCTTGCTAGAGTGTGCCAGCCGCTCCTGTGGGACTTCCCCTCATTAGGATTTCAATAATCTGAATATTTTCAAGAGGGATGTCTGCGTTTTGCTTACTTCTATACGTGGTTGACTGAGTATGTTATGAGTTAGGTAGCTGTACACAAGGCTTCTTTTTCTCGTGTGTGTTTCATATCCCATTATTTTAGTATTATTCCAATTTATGATATAGTACTCTCCTCTGACACGTTGAACTATTGCAAATAGTAGTCTTATATATCTCTTATGTTTTTGAATTCTAACATTTCTTGGTCTTGTTTGTTTTCTCAAATGCACAAGGGATGTTGTAAATGGTGTTTTTGCACGGCACTGGGTCTTTGGATGGTTTGTTGTGTACTATTTGTATATATGTTTTCTGAGAAACCTTTGACATAAGGTAATGTGGTTATATGTCTGTAATTTTTTTCATCTTTATCTTCGTCATCTTTATTTTATTCATTATCAAGTGTTTCCATTGTCAAGAGGGTAGTGTTCTACTTCCTTCTTAGTACCTTTGTTATTACAAATCTTGTTAACTCTGGAAACTAGGCAATCTATGATGTCTGTCTTTATACTGTTAGGAAGGTTTGCTTTATAGTCGAGATATTTACCAGTATCTATGGGTTTCCTGTAAACTCCCATGGTTACTTGAGTTACATGTAATGTCATGAACCACAGAAGATAAAAGAAGCCTTCTACGTTCACCTAACTGATGACACATTCGTCAACCTAGCACAAATTCAGCAAAAACCAGGATACCTTTCTTAAAAACAGTCAACTAAATTAGTTGATTCAAGTTTTAATGGGAAAACTTAGAGAATTGGATAGCGTAGCTTTTCTATGAGAAAAGTTTAGGATCAAATTTCAGCAAAAACAGTCTTGCTCAAAACTTCCCTGAAAACGGCAGCAGATTAGCAGCCGAAACACAGATAAAAAAAAGCTAGTAATTGGTGTCTAGTAATAATATATAGTAGTGAGTAATCAGTTACTAGACTTGTGTGATTTTTTTTTAGTTTGAGACTACTAACCATGACAACGAGTACTGCAGATTACTTTAATATACGAAATTTGTAATGTTATTTCAAAGCAAGAAAATTCCAATTCCTCATAAATATGTAGACATAAACACCCGAGCATTATATTTCATGGTAAAAAAAATTGTTTAATAACGGTTTGTTGGCAATAATTATGTACTTATACTTTCATTTTTACAACCTCTTCGATTAACAAAGTATTGTACCAGAACTATTAATATCATAATATACAAGTTACGATGATACCCATCATTTGGTATCATCCGCTCCACGTTATGACGAGAGTTATCTATCCTTTTGTATCATCCGCTCCACGTTATGACGAGAGTTATTTATCCTTTTGTATCATCCGCTCCACGTTATGACGAGAGTTATTTATCCTTTTGTATCATCCGCTCCACGTTATGACGAGAGTTATCTATCCTTTTGTATCATCCGCTCCACGTTATGACGAGAGTTATCTATCCTTTTGTATCATCCGTTCCACGTTATGATGAGAGTTATACATTATCACAATCGTGGGTTCGAATCCCCGTC
>NW_013669326.1:100641-112485 GCF_000517525.1 Limulus polyphemus
AAATTAGGGAGGGCTAGCGCAGATAGCCCTCGCGTAGCTTTGCGCGAAATCCGTAACAAACCAACAAACATTATCACAAACATCTACAAAGGATTATAGTGATATAGATGCACTCAAAATTAGCCTCCTAGCGTATAACGATATCATAATTGCCAAAAGTCTTTGTGAAATATTTAAAACAAAATTCACTGACCTTCATAATTATATGAAAAAAAAATGATCACTTCAGTTAAAATGTAAATGCTTCATTCCAATGCAAAACTCTGTCATTAGGTAAAGACTTATCGAAAATTTGTCCCTAGTATTGGACAGATGTGAATAATAATATTAATATAGCTATATGGTCAAGTGTGGTTTAAAGTCACGTAAATAAAACGCATTAACATAAGAAACATATTAAAGCAATTCATAATTATTGAGTAGGATTCCAATTAGATGAATCTTTAATAAGAATATATTTTTATGTGACTTCCAATTAGATTAATCTTTAATAAGAATATATTTTTATGTGACTTAAAAGCTATCAAAGTTAGGGTTAAGTCGATAAGTTTGCATCTCCAAGGTTCGTAAGCGTTTTTGTTCTGATTACATTTTTAGCTTCTGGAACTGTGACATTGACATTATACTTAAAGTTGATTTCACGTAGTAATTATCAGAATACCGGAATTATTTAATACTAAAGAAAGATAATATGAAGTTTATTACGTTTACCGAATCAGTAACTAGTACTTTATGTTCAGATTAGGTTATTTGTCTATTGTTGTTTTTTTGTTAATACAAAGGAATGAGGATGTGAAATTTATTACGTTTACTGAATCAGTAACTAGTACTTTATGTTCAGATTAGGTTATTTGTCTATTGTTTTTTTTCGTTAATACAAAGGAATGAGGATGTGAAATTTATTACGTTTACAGAATCAGTAACTAGTACTTTATGTTCAGATTAGGTTATTTGTCTATTGTTTTTCTAAAATTCAAACCTGGCGATATTTTGATGTCAAAGGAGGATTACCTGCATGAGCAATCCACTTAATTGGAAAGATACTCCCCAATCCCGGAGTGCACAAAATCTTTAATCCAAGATATGGGGGAGGGGGAATAATAAGTGTGATATAAGAGCCTAAATCTAGGTCACCCACTTCAGTGTTTGCTTACCAGTGTTCGTGCTTATTTTAGATGGGTTCTGACCAGTGTGTTAAGGTACTGCTTGTTATCTTTCCATTGTTAACCGCTGGATTACAAATACAGTACACGCACTAAGTATGTAACTTCGACGTAGAGATTATGGATAAAACGTGGTACTGTGTTGATATTGTATTGTGAATTAAAGTGACACGTATATTCACAGATATATATACTTCTTTGTCTGCTCCAAGTTCCGTTCCTGAAACGATCAGATTGTTCGTGTTCGGCTTTAAGCTTTATATTCGTAGTCGAAATCTAAACTTCTTGTGCCTTGTTAACACGGAAAACGAGCATAAAGCGCTGCTATTTTTGTCACCACTAATGTATGCTTTGTGTTGCGGAACAGTCTGTTTCGGATCACTGTAATCTAAAGTTGTACACTACTTAACTGTACAGGCATGTAGAGAAAGATATTCCACAACAACAACAACCCTCTTCCTCCCTCTGGTGACGTCTTTAAACGTTGTTTATGCATAAAGTTTGTTTGTAGTTAAGCACAAAGCTAAACAATAGGCCATCTGTGCTCTGCCCATCACGGGTATCTAAACCCGGTTTCTAGCGATATAAGTCCACAGACATACCTCTGTGCTACTGGGGGGGGGGGGGCTATGCATATAGAGAACGAAAACTAGTTTAAAAGTCTTGCCTTTGTTTTGGTTTGTTTAATTATGAACAAAGCTATACGAGGGCTATCTGAGCTAGCCCTCTCTAATTTTGAAATGATAAATTCGAAGGACGGCAGATAGTCAACACTACACACTGCCAACTCTTGGGCTACTCTGACAGAATAATGGGATTTCACCCTCACTCCTATAACGCAACCACAGCCCCAGATCGTGATTTATTATTATTATTATTTTTGGCGGCAACGGGAAGTGAAATACAGACACTCATATCCACAGTCCAGCACACTAGCCACTGGGCCGCGCTTGACCCATGTCTAAAAATTACTTCACAATTGAAAAAAAATAAAGACAAATAGGGCAGGAGTCATGAGTTATCATACAAAGTACACGTAGCACTAAAAACGTGTTAGACATGGCATGTGATACACTTAATACAGTCTTTTGTTAATTCATTTTCGAACAATAAGGAATTAACTCGTGAGTTTCAGCAGTGCAACCGGATTTCGATACCCGTGGTGGGCAGAACACAGATAGCCCATTGTGTAGCTTATGCTTAAACTAAAAACAAACAAACAAAACTGTTTCGGCAGTGACACCCCTTTTCCTTCTTAAACATTAGAATATCAAATTTGAAGGAAATTACATTGTTTAATCAACACCTAGTAAAGTCATTGTATTGAAAAATCTTAACGTAAAAATGCTAAGTTAGAAGGTCGCTTGTCTATTAATTGTCGTTGCTAATGTTAGCCCTTATCCTCCATTAATAAACCTAAGTACAATATTCAATGTATCAACACACTTGTTACGTAGCCTCCGGTAGCTCGGCAGTAAGACTGAGGGATTATACCGCTTAAAAATCGGGTTTCGATATCAGCGGCGGGCAGAGCACCGATAGCCCATTTTTTGAAATGATATATTAAATACTTTTTTTTGTCATCATCAAACAATCGGTTCTCTGTATAATACTGAATAATAATTTTGATAGAATGCCATAATATTATTCTCATACCTAAAGTTGTTTAGGTTACTGAATGTTGGGTTGAAAAAAAACACACTTAAAAACACCATGAATATTACCTTTTGAAATGTATGAGTATGTTATCAAATATGAGGTTACAGATCTTTTACAGCTAACTACTAATTACGATTTTCCCCAAACTTGCTTGAAATGCTGAGAAGGTTGTGAGCCTAAACGTATGATATTTCTTGATGTTAGGTAAAAAATGAAGTTATCAAACTTTAATCAATCAATAATATACTGCTGTACATTTTTTTTAAGGAATCGTGCATATAATGATACGACATGGAATACTTGGTTATTCGTACTCAAAATATCCAGTGTAAATGTAAGGTTTGAATCTTGTATAATTAAGGTTATCCACAACTTTTAACGTATTGTTTACTAAAGTCAACAAAAAATGCTAAATGGGAAGTTGTATCTTTACCACCAGATGATGTCATGTATTTTCATTCCGAAATAACAGTTTGTTTTAACACAAGGATATATATATAATGGGTTATTTGTGCTATGACCACCACGGCGAATCGAATCTCGGATTTTAGCGTTATATAAGTGCGTAAACTTACCACTGGCTCATTGGGGGATCCGAAATAACTTCTCCCGTCATTGAAATGTAATACGACTTTCTGGCTTATTAGGATTAGGCTCTCGACCTCATAGCTCAGCGGCAAGTCTCGGGGCTTAAAGATCGGGTTTCAATACCCGTGGTAAAGTAGCCCGTTTTGTAGCTTTGAGCTTAACAGCAAACAAACAATATTAGCCTCACCCTTGTTTAAATCTTCGTTATTTTTTACATTTCGCTTACTGTTCAGACAGTAGGAAATGTTATGTACCCAATTACTGAAACAGTTTAATTCCAAAAAAAAATATAGGGGCATATTTTATAACTGTATTAGCCTCACCCTTGTTTAAATCTTCGTTATTTTTTACATTTCGCTTACTGTTCAGACAGTAGGAAATGTTATGTACCCAATTACTGAAACAGTTTAATTCCAAAAAAAAATATAGGGGCATATTTTATAACTGCAGATTAAGCAGCAATGCATGTACTGCACGCGACAGTTAGTACTTTGATAACGTAGCTAATTATTAGCCCCCCTAGCTCAGCCGTAAGTCTGAGGGCTTATAACACTACAATTCGAGTTGCGATATCCACAGAAGATGGAACACGAACAGGTCATTGTGTAGCTTAACAACATTACAACCATTGCAATACATCAACTCCCTAGTGGCGCAGCGGTATGTCTGCGGAGTTACAACGCTAGAAACCGGGTTTCGATACCCGTGGTGGGCAGTGCACAGATAGCCCATACAAACAAACAAAATGTAACACATCAGTTGCCCCGACATAACCTCGTAACCAAAAATTCTAAAATATCTTCTGAAATAAATGCCAAGAACATAACGGCCACTTAAGATAGCAAAAAAATGATATTACTTCTTTCAATTCCTTTAATATTATTTTAATGTCTCATTATTATTGCTATTATGTTTTATTTTCATTAAACCTTCCTCCTTTTTTGTTTGTTTATTTTATTATTTTAAATGACTTAACATCTTAATTCGTACTAACTACTAGGGTGATTTTAATTGGGTCACACAGACCCTGTTTCCTAGCGAGTCAGTGGTAAGTTTACGAACTTACAACGCTAAACTCCGGAGTTCAATTCTTCACGGTGGACTGTTATGTAGTTTTGCGCTGAAATAAACAAACACACGACTCATATAAGTATATTATAAGAAAAACTTTAATTTGCTTAAAATGTATATTATTGTATTCAAAAGCTTCCATTAATGATCGAGAATATAAAAAAACAAAACATCATTCTAATTATAAAATTAAAAGTAGTTAATTTGGCCAAGTATTTAATGTTTACTGAGGCTTTTTTGAAAATTAGGTTCAAGTTAGGCTTTTATGCGTTTAATAATGTTCAATTGAACATTGAAAGGTACAAATCTATAGAATGTTAAGTTAACTTGTTTAAATTGATCGTTAGGAGCGTCAATGCGTGACTACTGGATCTTCAAAACTCAATGGCTGCATGGGCGTTTTAACCATCAAAGACGCCCAAAACGCAAACCTGTCTAAACTAACAACGGTTTTGTAATTATAAATCATGTCACATGGTGTACTTTAGATCTATTCTTTTTCCAGACTTAAGCAAACAAGTTGTTTTGTCAGTTATGTTTTATTCCAGTCGATCTGATTTTTTAGCCCTGGTAAAAATTTTTCTTTATTTGTCTTTTTTTTCGTCTTATTTATTTCATCTTTACAAAGAAACATCATCAAAATTATTAATATTAATAGTGATTAATAATCTTTTAATAGTAATTGAAATATAGTTTTTGACAGCCAGAATGAACCAAGTACACGGGCCCTGGAAAGACTACAACCCCCCCCCCCCAGTTGCTCAGCGGCATGTCTACGAACTTACAATGCTATAATCCGGGTTTTGATACCCGTGGTGGGCAGAATACCGATAGCCCATTGTGTAGCTTTCAAACAAACAAAAGGGCTACAAAAAATAAAAGGGGGCAACCATATGGGAGATCTGACTATGTTTACCATATGGTTCAGTACCACGAAATTGTCATATTGTATTCTCTCCTGAAATGTTACCAGCTGACTAAAATTTTCAATACTGTATTGTAACAATACTTTACACAGAAATGTATTTCGTCGCGGTTTCCAAATATAAATAAACCTTTTTCTTTTAGCAATGTTGTGTCTTCTGTTTCCTCCAACAGCGACTAACTCAGGTTTCGGACAATTTAAATTGAGCCAGTAATATCGTTCCGTTCCATACAGATGTTTAAAAATTGTCAATACCTAATTTTTTTTTATCGCCCTCTTTATTTATTTTCTGAAGAACAAATAATTTTGCTTGAGTTCAGATTAATAAATAAAAATGGGTGGGCAGTGTATCTTTAGCCCCCTCACCCCATTTCCGGCCAAGTGCTATTATTCCAGTGGCCTTCTATACCTCTTCCTATAAAAATGTGTACAATCTGGAAAAGCAGTTGATATATATATAATATTAACTTATTTAATTAGGTGACTGACCCTATGATTTTGATAGCTCACTTCCGATGACCTTGAACAAGTGTGTGTGTCCTTGTTATTGACTGGTTGATACCAAACTCACGGTCTAAGAACGAGCGAGTCACGATGATACAGTGACGAAACGTACCGTGGAGGAAAGATGGCTTATGTTTGGGGTACGTTATGTGCATAATATCATACGTACGTTAACGTGCGAAAAAAAAAAAAACCAATAAACACGCTCACTATACAATTAAACACAGTGATGCAAACTGAGTAAAAGTAACTTTACGAAATGTAAATTATATGCCTAAAAAGTAGCATACGTAACAAATACAGTTACAACGTGATGAAATTTAAAAATACCAATAAACTGTTAAAATTGGGATAAGGGAAAGTACCGTGTGGTTAACATTTCGGCCAAACGATCTTAACTGAATGAAGGACGTTTTATAGAAACGTCGACTCGTTACTATTTTCACTTAAGAACTATTTGAAGTATTTGTGTGTGGATTTTCAAATTATGTACTTAGGCCGCGTGGTTTAAGGTAAGTTAGTACTTTACTAAATGTTGTTAAAACTGGTATTGTAATCTAATATCGTTGTCTGTTCTTAGATTGTTGATATACGTCATTTTACTTAATTTATAGGCTTCTTTATTGTTGATCTTATATCTCTCTCTACGTTCCATTTGATAAATTCAAACTCAAAAAGGCAAATGTTATAGCAATCTGAAACCACAGTATATTTTGCCGTGGGCTACAGATTAATACAGAGGGAGAGAGAGAGACAGGCTTTTGCAGGTAATTTAAGGCCTCTACATGGAAATACATACCAGTTAATTTCCCCCCGGGCCTCCCGTCAGGATGGTGGACATCTGTCGGCGGGAACGAGAAAGAATGCTTCTTATTTGTAGATATGTAGAATATAAACATGGTGACTATCCATGGTGATTTATGTTTGAAAATTCGTTTGTCTTTCTTCTCTCTCTCTCTCTGCCATATCTATGCTAAGGAAAAATATATGTAAAATGTTATATTGTTGTGTGCTTTGTAATTCCAACCTATCTATAGCTTACTTTTCAATGTGTATGAGTACTCACGGCCGGCGCCATGGGGGGCCTTGCCCGTATAATTCAGATCCTGTGCTCCCCCTCCCCAGTTTCAGATTCCAAAATGATAAAAAAAAACTATCTATAGCCTTATCTTCAATGCGTATACGTACTTATAACTCAAAGTTTGATGAGATATGGTACAGGGGCGTAGTCGAGGGTTGGGGGACGAACGACCACTCCAATACTCTAAAAAATCTAAAAGGTCCAGTATTTGACGATTTAAAAATAAATACTTGTCTTTCATGTAAGTCACTTAAAGCCTTCGCGTAGAAGAAAAGGTCCACATTTTTTTGGGGGGGAGCAAAAAATATCCCCCCCACCACTCTGTAGTGCTGGCTACGCCTCTGTAGTATATGTAGTTTCATAAGAAACAATAGAAAATCGAAGACACTAAGATGATATATTTTTCACTTAAAACTATAAACATTATTGTTACAAAATAGGACATTAACTCTTATGGCCTGAGGTAAACTCAAATTGAATGACCCGTGTAAATGATTGGCTGGTGCAACGACCAATGGTTGAACCAAGAATATATGTCATTTTTCAACTGTTTCATAATAAGGGAACTCTGTCCTCCCAGAAACAGTAAGCAAGAGCATAAAGGGAGTTTGGGTAGAGTTAGTATTTTAGGTGGCTTGGCAAACACGTTAGTTAAGAATGAGCAAGTTATTTTTCCAAGAAATGTTTAGGATAGCCGTTTCGAAAAAGAATGTTTTGTATGAAAGAATTTTCCTTTTGATGAGCTGAATAGGAAGAGGTTAAGTTGTAGGTTATTTTTAGTAGGCACCTGTTTACTATATTATTTGTTATTTAAAGTTCCTTCTGATGAGCTAGATAGGAAGAGGTTAGGGTGTAGGTCCTTTTTAGTAGGCACCTGTTTACTATACTATTTGTTATTTAAACTTCCTTGTAGGTGCCTACTAAAAAGGACCTACAACTTAACCTCTTCCTATCTAGCTCATCAACTTTAAATAACAAATAATATAGTAAACCCTTGTGATGAGCTAGATAGGAAAAGGTTAAATTGTAGGTCCTTTTTAGTAAGCACCTGTTTACTATATTATTTTTTATTTATCATTTTATTTTAAACTAATTACTATAGTACATTACTTTTTCATTTCAGATTGTGTAAATTTCACATTTATATTATCATTATTTACAGCAACCAAACTTATATTATCGACAATTAAATAGAAGCTCAGAAAGTAGGAGGAGGGGGTATCATTATATGTGCTTGTAAAATCTCACCGATTATTCGGTGTTACGTCGTCGGTAAGAACCAGTTCGGATATCAAATCTGATAGGTGTAGAGACCGTTAAACTTTGTTCACCAGTGGCTCAGCCATAAGCCTGGGGCTTATAATGTTAACATTTGGGGGTTCGATTCCTGTGATGGACACAGCTCACGTAACCCTTTGTGTAGCTTTCCACTTAAACCAACCAAATAAACTGCTGATTTTTAACCGTTAGTTTGTCAGAAACTCGGTATATCTTACAGCTTTTTTTCAACATGCAAAAATCTACACATAAACGATATTACATGTGAATATCAATTATGATTAAGCACCAGAAAGTCAATGGCGGTACAAGGAATACTCAGAAAAAAAAGAAAGAAAGAGCGCTCTACAAAATCTTCGATAAGGATTTGGTTGCATTCTGTTATCTTCTTAACTGTGATACATATTTTTATTTTGAGCTTCACTTTTAACCTTTTCACACCAAAACGGTATCTTGAGCAAGTGTGGTCCAGGTCAATCAAATAGTTTGTCCCAGTGATCCAAGCTAGTTCTTATGTTTGATCTGGTCGGGCGAGGCCTAGGATTAGCGTACCCAGACTGTGAATCCGAGAGTTCATGGTTTGCTTCTCGTTGCTTCAAAAACGCATCCACATTTTGTGGCCATGGGTGCGCTTTTAAAGTGCCAGTCAATTACCTCTATTCGGTTAGACAAGAGTAGCCCAAGATTTAGTGATGATTGCTGTTGACTAGCTGTCTACGGACTTAGAACGCCAAAATCTGAGGTTGGATTCCCCGCAATAGACACAGTAGATAACCCAATGGGGCTTTGCTATAAACTCAAACTAAGACTAACTGACTTCCCTCTAGTCTATCAGTTAACAAGCGTAGATAACCCTTGTGTAGCTTTGCCCAAAACTTCGAAATTAGACCAAGTATTTTTATCTACCTTACAAAATGTTGTCCATTCTCTACTTTTTAAAAAATAATTTAATAGATAAACACGAAACTCGCATACACAAGGTAATAATAACATAATATAACATTAAAGGACAGCAAGGAACCTTTTGGTCCACTTAGGCTATCCTATCTAATGAATTAAATTGAATACTAAAACAAAACACTGAAAGCCAGGCCTTATCACTTAAATATTTATCAACCTTTCCCTTAAACATCTTTAAATTAACTGCATCTACCACATTTGAAGGCAACCCGTTCCAAACGTCAACCACTCTATTACAAAATTAAACTGTCTTAGCTGCAAATAACTACTACTCTGCCAAAATGTACATTCTTAACCCCTAGTCTTACCATTCTCATTATTAAATACGAAAAAATAATGCATCAACACTACCAATTACCTTAACAATCTTAAACAACTCAATCAGGTCCCCTCTAATGCTTCTTTTTTCAAGAGAAAATAAGTTCAGTGATCTTAAGTTATCCTCGTATGACAACCTTTCCATCCCAGGTATCACCCTAGTAGCCCTCCTCTGAACCTTTTCCAACAGTTCAATGTTCTTCTAAGGTAAGGAATCCAAGACTTGACACAGTACTCCAAATATGGCCTAACCTATGAACTGTACAATAACATTATAACATCTTTAGACTTGTATTAAGTATTTCTGTAGATACCACCTAAAGTCCTATTTGTCCTTACACTAGCAACAGCACATTTCTTGGATGGATTAAGAAACTGATGAACCAGAACACCAATATATTTTCCTTCCATAACACTGTTAAGGTTATTCCCTTCAAAATAATACTCATAATTCAAATAATACTTTTGAACAGTTTTGTTGATTGGAATAACATTATTTATACATTCAAAAGCAGCTTATTACAAATCATTCTTGATCTAGAAACCCGAGTGACTGAACCCGTAAATTTGAGCCCGCTACTTTTAATTGTCTTGATATTCTCCTAAAGTTTCGTATGTGAGAAAACTAAACATCTGCCTTAGCAGGTACAAAATAAAGGTTTCTTTCACAGAAACAATGCGTGTGTATTTTATAGCAAAGTCGCATCGAGCTATCTGCTGTGTTCATCGAGGGGAATCGAACCCCCCTGATTGTAGCATTGTAAATCCGTACATTTATCGTTGTCCCACCGGGGGAGACTAGAAACAATGAACACATAAACAAAAACTACTCCAAATAATGGTGAATATGTACTGATCATTTTAGTGTTGTTTTTTTTTTGGTTTTCTTTTTTACCATATGGGATTACAGGGGTGCGGGGGGGGGGTCATTTTTTAAGATAACGCGACTGAGAAATCCTTTTATCTCATTCGTGTGTCAAGTGCAAACCAGAACCTGTTTAAACAAAAATTAATATAGGTTACTTTATTTATATAAACGTTTCGAATTGGCATCTTTGTTATATATATTTTTTTTCTTTTCAATTCCACAGTGTTCAAGAATAAAAGTTTTGTCTTCTTTTTACGTATCTGTATACCTAATGGTATGTTGACAGTACTGAAATTTGCTGCTGATACAATTTAACGAACATAACTGTTGACCATCTTTCATGTACGTATGTATTATTACATGTTACATATTTTAACACACAGAGGGAGTTTAAAACATATATAAAGCTTTGAAGTAAAAAAAAAACACGGGAAGCTTTTACATTGTTCAGTAGGCCTTGTCACGGAGTGCCTTATTTTAGAACTGAAGAGTATCCTGTAAGATATGAAACGGGTATTTATGCTTTTATGTATGTGTATTTTTATGTATTTGTTTTACATGAGCAGTAATGAAGAGTTGTTAAAATATTTTAAAGATATTTCTATATTGTTTCATTTTTATTAATCACTTCCCTGACCAAAATATATTTTGATTCCTTGTATATATATACACGTATAAAGCTTTTCATATATTGCATGAACAGACAAGATGTCGGATTCACAGAGTATGTGGTATTCCAAAGGTCACATTTCTAACGTTGGACGATGTCATTGGCGATGGTGACACTGTCCAACTTGACCCGCCCCCCAGTGGCACAGCGGTATGTCTGCGGACTTACAACGCTAGAATCCGGGTTTCGATACCCGTGGTGGGCAGAGCACAGATAGCCCATTGTGTAGCTTTGTGCTTAATTACAACTAAACAAACAAACAAACTTGACCGTGTTTTTAGCTTTTCGCGGGTTTTAGGGCTTTTTAATTCTATGTAAATGTTTTTACCTGATTTTCGAAATTTGTTTAGTTTTTAACTCGATTTATTTTACATTTTATGAAAATTTTAATTTTACTGTTTTTACCGGTTGTTTGGTGCTAATAACTTAGTTGCTATGCGCCATAAAACGCCAACCAAAGGTCACATCACAAATAGACAAATGAAATTCAATGCGATGATCTACTTATTCATTTTCTTACAAACATCTTTATTCTACTTAAACCTGATCTTTCATTTCCTTACAAACATCTTTATTCTACTTAAACCTGATCTTTCATTTCCTTACAAACATCTTTATTCTATTTAAACCCGTTCTTTCATTTCCTTACAAATATCTTTATTCTATTTAAACCCGGTCTTTCATTTCCTTACAAACATCTTTATTCTACTTAAACCTGATCTTTCATTTCCCTACAAACATCTTTATTCTATTTAAACC
>NW_013669327.1:0-2489 GCF_000517525.1 Limulus polyphemus
TATTTCACGTAATAGATAGTCTTATCAAGACATTTCTTCGGCTGAAAGGGCGAGCATGTTTGATGGGACGGGGATTCGAACCCGTCTCCCTAATTTAACAGTGTAAGACTAGAGGGAAGGCAGCTAGTCATCACCACCCACCGCCAACTCTTGGGCTACTCTTTTACCAACGAATAGTGGGATTGACCGCCACATTATAATGCCCCCACAGCTGAAAGGGCGAGCATGTTTGATGGGACGGGGATTCGAACCCGTCTCCCTAATTTAACAGTGTAAGACTAGAGGGAAGGCAGCTAGTCATCACCACCCACCGCCAACTCTTGGGCTACTCTTTTACCAACGAATAGTGGGATTGACCGCCACATTATAATGCCCCCACAGCTGAAAGGGCGAGCATGTTTGATGTATGACTAACAGAATGATAATTATTATTGTTGTTTCCTATTGCAAGCGTGACTACAAATTTAATCAATCATTTTTTATTTAAAGGCGATTACAATCTGACCTGTTTGGAATACTTTTAAGAAGCATGTCCTGATATTTCTTCTATGATTTGTTGTCTGGTTGTTTGTTTTAGAGCAAAGTCATATTGGGTTATCTGCTATGTCTAACGCGGAACATCGTACCCCGAATTTTAACATTGTATGTCCGTACATTTGTCGCTGTCCCGCCGGGGGACAATATTTATTCAAACGAATGTTTGAGAATATTGATGTCAAATAAAAATTCGCTTTTCGAAATCGTAGTAAAGATTAGATTCCAGATCCATTATTTTAATGTAACAAGAAAATATCAAAAAAATTGTAAACTCTTTTTCAAGGATTCATGCAATAGTTTGTTTTGTTCCTGGTACTTACACAAAGGTTATCTGTGCTAGCTGTCCCGAATTTGAACTGATAGACCAGAGGGAAGGCAGCTAGTCAACACCAATATTATCGAGTATTGGGATTTGACCGTCACTTTTATAACGCACCCACAGTCCCAAAGTGCAGAGTGCAATTTTATTTATTTATTTATTTATTTTGCGGTAACGGGGGATGAAACAACAAAAAAAACTCAGATCTACAGTCCGGCACTCTAACCACTAGGCCACGCCGAACCTTAAGGATTAGGAGAATCTACTTAACTACACTGTGACTGTGTAATCCAATTATTGTCATTATAGGTCTCTTGAGAAGATACGTTTTGCGGATTACAACGACATCTGTAATGAACATAGAGATGTAATATTACTCCATAGTTCTAAAAGAGTAAGAAGCTTAGAATTACAATCATCGGTCGTAAAGTAATTTGTTGTACTTCACAATTATATATATATATGGTTGCCTCTTTTAACTGAACAATTTGTCCCTCGGTGGGACAGCGGTAAATCTACGGATTTACAACGCTAAAGTCAGGGATATCGATTGCCACAGTAAACAGCCCGATCTGGCCTTACTATGAAAACACGTATACACTGAACGTGTTAAATCGTAATAGGACTATGCAAAGTATTTCTTAGGCTTTCAAATTATTCTATAATTAAAGGCGTTGGTTTACGAGAATTATAAATGCGAAAGATAAAAACAGTTCTTAAATTTGGTTTCAAGCGTAATAACTGCGTGTTTATTTTATTTTTGTACAGTAATTTGTATTTTCTGATAAGTTAGTGGTAACAAATATTTTTCTAAAAAAACTAAAGTTTTCTGTCAATAAATAGGTTTATAAAGTTACAGTTTGTCATTCAAAAACTTGTTCGACTTTAAACGGATTTGATAATGTCACTTTCTGCTTTCGTTTTTTTTTTGAATGAACTGCAGTTACACTTTAAAAATCTCCTAAAGTCTGTACATTTGAAATGAGATTCCACCTGACAGCTTCTTTACCTTCAGGATCCCTTTTAATTTGGTCACATAAAAAAAATTAAATCGGATTTATTTATTTTAATCTTTATTCTGAAAATGTATTTCTGCACGAAATAGTAATGCCTAATGAAGACAAAGCATGTGACGAATAAATTATTTCAAATATTTTTGAATACAAATTTAATCACTGCTAAAAACCTCCTGTACGTACCAAACATTCTGGTTTCTTTCGGTCCCCCGGTGGGACAGCGTTAAGTCTACGGACTTACAACGTTAAAATCCAGAGTTCGATTCCCCGCGGTGGACACAGCAGATAACGCAATGTGGCTTTCCTCTAAGACGAACAGGTTTTTTTTCTTCTTTTTATACCTTATCGGAACCAGGGAGGAGACATAAAGGAGAAAAAAAATATCTCACGTTTTGTGCGCATGACTTATCTCGTGTTCACAACTTTTGAAATAGATATCTCGTGTCCTCGGGATAATAAGTCGTGCGCTCAATGTAATATCTCGTGTTCTCGGGATAATAAGTCGTGCGCTCAATGTAATATCTCGTGTTCTCGGGATAATAAGTCATGCACTCAATGTAATATCTCGTGAGTACGAGATAATAAGTCGTGCACTCAGTGTAATATCTCGTGTTCTC
>NW_013669327.1:3489-6789 GCF_000517525.1 Limulus polyphemus
ATAAACATTTTCGTGTTTATTTGCCAAATATATATATATATATATATATATAATAATAATAATAATTACAAAAGTTTTATCCAATACACCTTTACAAATCAAAATGTATTCAATTAGACCAATTTATTATTTAAAGTTTTAATTTTACGAATTAGCTAAATGTATTTTTAACATACATTTATGTTTGGTTTTTCCCAATAGTTTTCTAAAGAATTGATACAATAATCTCTGATGAGAGATTTTTTTTTTTCGTCCAGGAAACATTTGTATATAAAATTCTCAGCTTTTAGGATGCACATTGAACCGAATAATTCAATCAATTAAATCTGAAGTGTTTTACTTCCATAAACAAAATATTATACACTCATAATTATAGAGTGTACTTACAGAGAATGTCTGGGTTAGGCCACCACATGGCGAAACAATAAAAAAAGCCTTAGGCACAGATAGCTATCTATCTACAGATATATACATATAATAAGCATTAAGAAAAGTTTAGTAAAGAATCCAATGTCCGTCCCAGTTGTTACTTCAAGGGTAATGCCTGTGGATAATAGCTCTCAAACGCGTTGGGGATATCTCATCTATCGGACAGAATCCAAACTCTGATGTTAACTGGCCAGTAAAGATGGCTAAGGCCCGGCATGGCCAGGTGGTTAGGGCGCTCGACTCGCAGTCTGCGGGTTCGAATCCCTGTCACACCAAACATGCTCGCCCTTTCAGCCGTGGGGGCGTTATAATGTGACGGTCAATCCCACTATTCGTTGGTAAAATAGTAGTCCAAGAGTTGGCGGTGGGTGGTGATGACTAGCTGCCTTCCCTCTAGTCTTTGCGCGAAATTCAAAAACAAACAAACATGGCTATAGAGTTGAGTGCTTACACCCACAAAGTCTCAACTCCTAATGCCTTTCCCTGTCTGCAGCCATTTGTGGAAAGGCAGTTACCATTAAAAGTTCTTATAATTCCTAAATAATTCTACTATATGCAACTATATGTCTGTGTGTGTAGATAATTATAAATAGGACATACTCTAGAAATAATACTGTATAGCATCGGAAATCCGGCGGCCATATTGAAACATAAACAATAGCAGACGAGCTGACAAATGAAATTAATGAAACTATATTAAATACCCAGCAGTGTTTTGTAATTAAATACAATATTTGAAAAAAAAATGAAGAATCTGCTGCCAAAAAAATTCTCTCTGTTATTGGTCATTTTTTAAATATAAATTATAATCATGGCTATTTTTTTTTTTTTGTATTTACAGGTCAAGGCCTAAATCTTTAGTGAAAAACGTATTTCAGAATTTTGTGACGAAAGAAAATAATAATTAATTTATTTTCATTCAATAGCATTTAAAGTTGTTCTATTATAATATTAAATGTGTATGACTAAAATTTTACTTAAAACGTTAGGCCTTAACCCTACCTGATAATGTAGCGATACCAGCTTCAGTGATACAAAATGATATATATAAATATATACTAGAAGAGACCCGCAAAACATTTGCGGTCAAATTTATATCTTTATTGCAACAGTACTTCTTTAAATACAGAATTTATATCAATAAATAAACTTATAATGTTATTCTACGAATTAACGTTAGACCCTTTTAAAAACTATGATAAACTTTTATTAGGTTGTTGTACAAAATATCTACTAAAGTATATTTACATTCGCCTTTTGTTTACATCCGTTGAAATGAAGTGTTTGCGCATGCGCATTTAGATAGTAAGGTGAGCGTGCATTTTCAGAACAGATAAAAACTGAGTATTGTTATAACAGATAATTGACATATGTTCTTTTGCCAGTCTCTTAAGCAAAAATACCTAACATAACAGAAATGTAGCAAGTTTTACGTGTTCGTGTTTGGTTAGAAACGTGTTGTTACTCCATTTACTCACAAAAATGTAATTACTGCATAATTTATTATGATACTACACTGAAGAGAGAGAGAGAAATAAAACAAAACACATTTAACACGTAAATCTACTATAATGACACAAAACTCCAAATAAATCCTAATAATATATATCTAAAATACTTCAGCTTGAAACACACAGAAAGAAGAATAAGATGGGTGTAAGGAAGAAACGAAAAAGTATACTTAAACAAATATATATTTTTAATATGAAGTGATTAAAATCATGTTATACAAGATTTTCAAGCTGAGAAAAAGTCACCTGAGAGATATACGGTATGAGTACGAAACTGTAGAAGAGGAGACAGAAGACCACCAGGTCATTTTACAGAAGATGTACTTAAAGGTCACTGCAAAACGTTGGACTATTGTTCTCGACGCTGCCCAGTGGTTCGACGGTAAGTCTCACGGCTTCCAACACTAAAATTCGGGTTTCGATACCCACCGTGTGAAAAACACGGATAGCTAATTGTTAGGATTTTTGCTTAATAATAAATAAAACAACATAGCAATATACATTTTAGGATGGATGATACAGAAGGGTACAAAACATCTAGAATGTTGAGTATACCATGAAACTTTAATCACTGATATTCCTGAAAGGAACAGAAACTCGTACACTTTGTTTGAAGTTAGGACTAGTAGAGCAGTAGAACAACCTCTAAGTTGAAGGTGAAATTTGCACAGAATTGTAGACTCGACAAGCTGTACTTTCAATACTTAGCCAATCTGATATACAGGGTTGAGTAAGTTATATTAAAACGATTTTGGATATGCAAATTAGCAGGTTACGTGGCAATCGCAACTGATATAATGTCGTGGTGAAACGAAATGTATCAGAAATACATTTTGACATTGTTTAAAGTCACGTTATTAGTATGATACTATCAGAAATTGGTGACATTTTGGATGTAACAATCTTTTCCGATGCAGATTATTCATAGTCAGTTCATAGAGATGTGTTCAGATTGAGGATTTAAATTTTCCAACTAAATGGCATTGGAAAATAAAGGTATATGGATCAAGATGGGGTACCATGACCATCCAGAAAGAGACCTGCAATTTGTTGTTCCCCAACATGAGCTGGCCAGTAAATAATAATTTGATTAGAATAATTATTAGTTTATTATAATATTATATACTATACACATTTCACTGTTGAATGCCATGTTTTGCCAGTTAATACGTCCTACACTGTAAAATCGAAATTAATTACTTTATTCTGATTATGTGATAAATATTACATTTCTGATGTTAGTTAATTTAAAAATAAAGTTTCAGAAAATTTGTTCTCAGACATTACTAAACTTCTAGTCTCAGCAAAAAAAAAAAAAAAACAAAAAAAAAAAAAAAGAAAGAAAGAAAGAAAGAAAGAA
>NW_013669327.1:7734-31007 GCF_000517525.1 Limulus polyphemus
GAAAGAAAGAAAGAAAGAGACAGACATAGAGCAAATAAGGTTTGTTTCGTGTGACATTTCGCCGTGTCTATTCAATGGCGTCATTTTATATACGATGCAAACGTCATAACTTGCAAGGTCAGGAAGAATGTAAAGTGGAGAAGAGCGTTAAAGTATCTTTTCGAAAAGTAAGTCGGATTACACGTTAGAGTAAACAGAATAAAAGTATTGACGTCAGGCGTATAGAGTCGCACATATTCTCTTCAATATTGATTTATTCAAATTATGTTTGCAAACTTTTAATGTTATTTTGTAGCAGGTTTCGATGACGGTTAAACATTTGAATCACAAACTGTGTGAGAATTATATAATCTAATTCTAAGCATTGAAACTAGCATAGAAAATCTATATTTTAAATGGTTTACTCTTATACATTTCAAACCAAATGCGATATAAAAAAAAACACGAATTATACACACAGATGGAGGTCCTACATAAATTTGGGAGATCTGGATCCAGGTGCACGTGGTCTTATCCAAAATTTATCTACGACCAAATGTTCGTTACACTACATTTGGCGCTGTTTAAAATGAGTCCAAAAGCAACAAATAAGTTGTAAAAGCTATATATTTGGACTCTCACCTAGCGGTGAAAGTAACTTTAATTTCTTACATGTACCTTAGTAATGTTTACTCTCACGCACATGTCCATTTTATACAAATCAACACTGCTCATTTATGATATTAAAAAGATATATATATATATATACATTTATAAAAAAAAGAGTCCTCTTAAGTTTGATTTGAAAACATCTTTTAGGTTGGATCAGCCGAAGGTTGCCGATCAATCCCGAAGCAGTTACCATGGCGATCATCTACTCTGTCATCCAACCCGACTGGGAGTGGAGTCCGGAACAAAACATTTTTTAAAACAATGTAACATGACACCCAACAATATCGGTAAAAAACGTTATGAGAAGCTGAAAAATAAAATGACATTGACAAAACGATTTGGCGGTACATCGTACATGTACTACAACACATGTCAGATCCTGTCCTAACTCAAATACATTTGGGAGTTAAGACTCCCTTCATCCTATAGTTATAGCGCAGTTGGTTATGGTATTTAACGTTTTCTATATAGTCTACATCATGGGTAGGCAACCAGATATGTTTCCTGGACATGGATGTCGTCAGTCGATCACAGAAATGGCCACACTATTAATAAAACAGAAAAGTTTCGCTAAATAAATTTATTTCAGGATTCTAATGACAGCGTGAAATTTCAATGAGAGATTTGGCATTCTTTTTCTCTGACCAGCTAAAAAAACACACTATCGATGATTCTACGAGTTGGCCACACATGGCCATTGGGCTGCCCACACAGGATCTACATTCTTTTTCTCTGACCAGCTAAAAAAACACACTATCGATGATTCTACGAGTTGGCCACACATGGCCATTGGGCTGCCCACACAGGATCTACATTCTTTTGATGAATCATTAGCACTTTTATTGACTTGAAATAGTCGCATGCCCCCAGACCCCGTAGTATTAGCATACTTTGCATGCTGACTGTGCTTCGCACAATCTATGTTGGCTTTTGATCTCACAAATGAGAACCTCTTTTCAAACATTCCGCGGACGGGCCTGTTATATACCCCTAAAATTCAGTATTTTAATCACCCATACCCCTACAATTGTATTTGGTAAATAGCAGTACAATTCTCAGTTTTAATTGTATTACATTTAACACCGTTATATTTTAATTACAGAACAAATATTCTAGCTATTTATTGTACAATTCAGGTATTAATTTAATTTATTATTTTATATCTTCATAAACATTAGTTTTTGGCTGTACTTTTAGTGATGTTCTGCTTCTTGACTCCACATCTAAACGGTAACGTATGCCAGATACAATGCTCCCTTACACTGTCGGGTTTTCATTGTTCAGAAGACGTTTTTACGGGGTGGGTGGTGGAAAAGAATATTAAATCTACGACATTACTTGAAGCCAACAGCTAGTGATTGTGTATTTCATAAATAAGGTATACTTTGTTTTTGCTTTCACCGACAATGTTGCTCGGAATGTTTAGTATACCTAGTTTTATTATTTTAAATTTTTATTATAATACTTTTAATTTTATTATTTCCCGAAGCCGGTGTAACTCGGTGACAAGTGATAAATTGAATGATAGATTAGGCCTCACATTTATTTTTTGGTATTTAAAACAGCTTGTCTAGCTGAATAATTTACGAGAATGAAGCAGTAGCATCAATGTTGCATATTCTAGAACTTTCTATATAAATTAAGAATTACTGGGTTGGTACACCTATGCTTCATGCGGTGATGGGGTGTATATTATACATATATATAGTGTTTTGAAATGTCTTTCACTTTACTCTTGTCCAGGGTTACTGATGAGGGGTGGAATTCCCCGAAAGCGGCATGCCACGTTTATTTTTTTTATATGACAGCTATTGATTTGCATTTTAAGCTTAAAATATGTATTTAAGACTAACCTAATTCTAGCTGGATAAACTTTGTGAGATATTGGATTTCCGACCGGAAGTATTAACAACGAAAGTATCCAGTTGACGAAACAATGCATTCTAAGCTCTAACTTCTAAGAAAGAACGTCAGAGGCGTCGCTAGGTGCTTAACATTCGTGGCCCGGGTCCAAAGGTGAGGGAAATTTCGGCGTTTCAGTATCATATCGATCACGGTTTTTCTATTCTGATTTTTCAAGTCACCAACTGTGTCAATGCGTAGCTTCACCTCTGAACTGAAGAACGTTATGTAATTGTAAGAACAGGTAAGAAAGGTTTATTTAATTAGCTATACTCATTACTAGATTATAACTTCAGTTTTATTCTAAGTAGGTAGCTTGCTATGATCCGAATTTAAAATTGATGTTAACTGTGTATGCATCACATTCGCAGCATTATGACTTTCTCTATGACTTACGCCTGTGTTCAAGCATAGTGAAACTTCAACTAAATCAGTAAATGTAAAACTATGATGATTTACCATCCCCTTTTTATATACGGCATTTTACACCCTAGTTTGGCCCATAAAAGGTAACCCTTTCCGAGAAATTTAGAACAAGCATACTCCCCAAAAGCTTTTTATCTTAAATTTTATTATTAGTGTTGATACTATTTGCCTTGTACTATAATATGCAATAATTATTACCCTTCGTTTAAAACGAACCAACTTGAGTGACAATATAACTTGTGTGTCTCATTGTTAAACTAAATGAACGCGCGAGATTATAAATTTAAGAAAACAAAAATCATAAAAGTTTTTCCACGCATTATTTGAAAGGTTGTTTTGTGCAAGTAAACCTTCGAAGAACGTGTGGAAAAACGCCTGGGCACAAATTACTTAAGTTATATATCTCATTCTCTGCATGCCGTGACGTATTTCTGTATTCTATCACGTTCGTTTTGAGTATACGATGAAATTATGGCAGTTCTGTACGATGTAGCTTAGCGCGTGCGCGTCCTGTTATAAAACCACCGGTAAGGGCCGGGTACTGGGATTAAGAAGCTGGAAAGATGGCTGACGACAGTAATGATGAGCCGGATTTGGCGCTTCTGAAAAACCCGTTTAAATTACGAGGGAGAAAAGGTGCCCTAAAAAAGAAAAATGTGTACGTTGTTAAAGATCATAAGTTTATTCCAAGGTTCTTCAAACAGCCGACTTTCTGTAGTCATTGCAAAGACTTCATTTGGTGAGTCGTTTATTAGTTCACGTTTTTCGTATTTCTTAAGTTTTCGTAACAGGTTAATAATAATGAGGCGTGGGCTTATAAGTTACACTTGAACTGAAGTTGAAGTTAACTTAGTACTGGTTGTCTAGCATTAAGAATATTAATATATAGAAGTTGGTTCAATAGGTGTAAGTTAAAGTTTCTTAAATTTTCAGCATTATAGTTTTCGTAATTCTAATTTGACGAATCAAGAATAGACTATACACAAATAAATTAATAATATACTTTAATATATATTACATTATCAGTTGCCATGTGGAAACTTTTTGCACAGAATAGCTACTTCTGCGGAGCCTAGGCCTATGTAAAGAAACAATGTGATATAGGAAGCAATGCATGTCGAACCGAATTATAATGTGATTTTTTAAAATTATATTTTACATCACACTTTTAGTTTTTCATTTACTGATTTTGTGAATAAGAGACTTGATTCGGTAAATATTCTAGAATGTGATAGTGTAATACTTGTGCCTGAATCTCGGCCAGTTGAGATAATATTAACTTACTTTAGTTAACAGTATTCAGCATTATATTATGTACTATATAACAGTTTAAACAGATAAACTTCTATATTTGACTTTGAGTAGGACGTGGCTGGCACAAACGCTTTTGAAGATTTTAACACTCTATTGGGGAAACATTAAAGTGTAAATTTTTTTCAAATTTTACATTTGATTATAATTATCTTAAAATGATTTTGAGAAATATATTCATGAAAGAACTTAGTATTAAAATGTAAGGACTTTTGTGCTTTATTATTGCCATATTGGTCATATGCAGTCTATGTTAACTAAATCTTTGAAATAATAATTTACGTAAATGTGAACAGGTAGATGTACTGGAAAGTACCTTTTTTTCCTAGGTCCTTGGTGACTTGGCACAGTAAGTTTGAGGCTTATGTGAGGAATTTGGATATATTGTAATCTCCAGGTTGTACGTGACACAGATGGTCCAATATACAGCTTTATTCTAACTGAATTCTCTTGAAATTTGTTCTTGCTCATTAATTTGCTTAGTGTATGTGCTCAGTGACGTGTTTGTTTCTAGAAGATAATCTTTTTTCACGATTTTAATAGGCTTTTTGTAACTAGTTTTGTACTTTTTTCTTTGATACTACTGTAGATGACTTTCCACTATCATTAAAGTATCTACTTTTACTGCTCTGCAATTATATAAGTCATTGAGAACTGATAGGTTTTTGTCTATTTATGTTTTTTAAATTTAATGTAAGACCTATTTTTAAGAGTTGTTTCTTTTATACTTTACTGTAATAATCTTTAATTTTTTTTCCTACTTAAAAAAGATTCCAACTATATATATCTCCACCTATTTTTACACATACAAACTTGAATTTGTGTACTTTGTGAAAGGACTCGTCCTACCTTTTGTCATTAGTAGTCTCTGATTCTTGATCTCTTTAAATATGCATCAGAATAGTAAATATGAGGTCATTTGCCTCTTTTGATAAGTTGCTTTTTAGTGAATTGACCCCCCCCCCCACACACACAAGAGGAACAAAATGTGAAGCCCCTCAAGGTTACCTCTAAATCCAACAAAACACTAAAAATAAATGTAACCTGTATGTACCTGTAAAAATGTAAATAAGTTTAATCCCAAACAAATTACTCAACAAATATAAACCTAGTATTCAATACAAAAGTAAGAAATTTCATCCTTCTAGTTCAAGATTATAGCTATGAAAAATAGGCTAAATAAAACGTTCTCTGGAGTCTTGAAGAGCTAAGAGTGATTTAATTTAGGTGTTTTCTCTGAAGCTTACAAGAGCTATGAGGTAAAATAATGTTTAAAATTGTTAAAAATTTGGATGAACTGCCTTCTGCCGGTTTGTTGGATTGTTGTATGAAAAAAATAACATGAAATTCTTCGTATCCTCCTTGTAATTCATAATTACAGCTCCATACATTTCTCAAACTGAGGTTTTGCCACATTTTAACACTAGGTTATAACAAAATTGTTACCACTAACAACAACAACAAAAAACCTGGAATTTATAGACATGGAACCCAACGTTAGTTATTTTAACCACAGTTAAGCTTGCAACTGATAGTTTAGTTTGTTTTTCTTGGTAATCCCACTCATAGGAGTAATTTTCATGGGGATGTGTCCCCCCACATTTTTTTTAAGGATAGAATAATTTTTTTGATAGAATACCCTAATGCATATCCTAGCTACAGAAACAACCCCATCCCTCTCCACTTGTAGTATAACCAGGGTTACATCACTGATCTCATTAAATTTTTTTTTCTCTCTAAGAAACAAATGTTTACCCCCCCCTAAAAAAATGGTCCTTTTCAGGTTTACAGTCACCTTCTGAGAATTGGAACTTTTTTTCTGCAAATGTTGAGTTCTTTTTAATTTAAATAATAATAAAATCTATGTAATTTTCCTTTCGCTGTTAGTGTACTATCATTGGAAATGCTGCTACTACTACTACTCTAGTAGCTATACACATTGATCTTATAAATGCTGAACAACAGTTTTAAGTTTTTTCCCAAGAAACTTTCTATTTATATTCTTCAAAAACAAGCCTTGTTTATCCCCCTCCTTCTGTTCTCTACCTCAATCAATTTTTATATTATATTGCTTTAAACTTTTCACCAAATTCCAATTTTAAATTACCAAGGAATAGTTGTGCAGCATCTTGTCAAAGGTATTTCTAAAGTAAAGGTACAGTAGGGGTACACACATCATCTCCACTGAAAGTAAAATGTGTGAAAAGACCAGCTGTTTGGTGAGAAACTTAAAGTTTCTAAAACTATAATGAGTATTGGTTACTAACTGCCATCTGCATGTTTTTTTTTGTGAAAGGTTATTTCTGTGAATAAATATTCTTCCTTTTTTATTTTCATAGTCATTAAGAAATATCTTGAAGTTATCTGATGGCACCTCTTCAAAATGTTTATTTAACCAAGACTTGGTAATACCAGTCTGTGATATCTGTATGAAGTAAACCTGTGTACGTCTGTGTTGGGCAACATGATCAGCATCTGTTGAATTTCTTGGAAAAGATGGATGAGTTCTAGTCACGTGTTAAAATTCACTGCCACAAACACATTTATCAATCTCCACCTTTCAGCCCTAGTCTACCGAAAACTAATGGCTAACCAAAATTCCAAATTGTAGTGCAGAAATGTAAACGTTCTTTGAAAAAAATGCTTCACCTGAAAAAAAAAGTATTAAACCAGCTTATTGTTGTATGTGTTATTGTAGTGTTGAAAGAGAGTGATTTAATGTTAGGTAAAAAAAAATAAACTTATGCTGAAGTCAGCCTGTTTACACTAAATTTGACAAGACTTGTGTGTAGTTTTGTGAAAGTATATTTTACTGTTGTGTGTATAGTTCTTTGTCTTTCACTTCCTTCCAAGTGAAAAACAACAATATTTAATCTCTTTTCACAGTGCATTGAATATTGGTCTGGAGGGGGAAGTAACTGTGGCTATAATTAATTGTTTTAAATAATGGTGGTATTGTTATTTTGAATGACTTTATTTACATCTTTATCATGCAAACTGCCAATGTTGATTTGATATATAATGAAATATCTGCACAATTATTACAGTCAGACTGTATTTCTCCCTTGCATCAATGTCCCCCCCCCTCAACCCCTGGCAACGAGCTTGATTGGAAGATTACCTCGTACAGCATAAAGTTGACTGTATCATGTTGATGGTAAAATATATTAACAGAAGTGTAATCTTCAATAACTAGTATTGTTCAATGGCTGGGACAAGACAAGTCTCCACTAGAATGCCTATCAATAG
Organism: Limulus polyphemus; assembly: GCF_000517525.1. NCBI lineage: Eukaryota > Metazoa > Arthropoda > Merostomata > Xiphosura > Limulidae > Limulus > Limulus polyphemus. The sequence continues at coordinate 15,274 of NW_013669327.1, forward strand.
ATCTATTGGCATTTAATAATTTTATTATTATTTTAATTACAGATGGAGGAACATACATACCATAAGTTGTACTGCTCGTAGAAACTGACTTGATGTCATGGAAAACTTTCCTTTTGAAAATTGAATGGGATAATTACTCTTTGTCATGCAAGACTAGCGAATTTCTCGGGTGTCACTTGGAATGTTGTTTTTATTTTATTCTTAGTACAGAAGAGGGTATTAGTACTGCTGTTGTATAATAACACTTGGGCTCTAGTAAATTTGTCTTTACTTTTAGTGTTTATACAGGATGTAACTTTTGTTTAGTTTTTGATTTAAAAAAAAAAAAAATAGGTGGCTAGATAGACTAGAAGACTTGGTACAGTAATGTGAGGTGTACAATATAAAATTTGTTGTGTAAGTAGAGATTCCAAGGGTTTAAAAATATGAGAATAGATAAAAACAAAATGGTTGTTAAGGCTTAAATCTCTCAACCATGATCAGAATGTGAATCAAATAGTTCTGATATGCACGTACATTTAAGAACGAAGGTGAAGTTTGACCTTTCAAGAGATTCTAATTGGAAAAGTATTATGGATAAGAGAAGCATTCACAAACAATTAACTTTTTTTTTTTTTATTGTGAGAGACATTGATGAGATTCTAGACCTGCATATTAATTTGTTTAGTTTGTCAAGAGAATTAATTTTGTTGGAAGGTTTGGTAATCCATCCTGAAATTTCATGACCAAATGAGATTTATCCTACAACTTTGTGAAATTTGAGTGTTGTATGGAGGTTGTAAAAAAAATAAAATAATAATAATAAATAATTTTAGAATTTTTTTTTTTAACTGCAATTTGCTAATTTTGTAACAATTTTTTTCCCTCTCTTCATTCTTTCTCTCTCTCTTTTTTTTTAATATGTAGACCCTGGTTGATGTTTCTTCATACAAAAGATGAATTGTGAAACTATTTTCTGGTGAAATTGGTAAACTTAAAATCGGTTAAAAATTGGCTTCTGGGTGTTACTTTTATTATAAGAATGTTTCTACTATGGTCCTTCTAGAGTCTGATTTGGGGTCTTGTGTATATACTGCTTATCTTAAGGAGTTGGACACCTGTTTTGGCAGGAAGTTATCCATATTAGGCTGATACTTGTATGCCTTTTATCAACCAATTCATGAGAAGTTAGTCTTGGAAAAAATACACCTGTTGTGATACATTAAGTGTTACACTAAGATGTGGACACTGGAATTCTCTACTTGTGTGAGAGAACTATTGTTGTTAAAAGTTTAGAATATCAGTTGAGCTGAAGGTTCTAGTGTTAAAATTAAGATTAAGAAGGTTATTGTGGCTTCTTCTGGATGTTCTTGATATGATAGAAAGGCCTGTTAGAATGATTCTAAAAGAGAGGTGTGGAAGAACTGGAAGGGAGGTATGATTAGTGTTTAAGTCCTAAAGGTCTATGTATATGTAACTGGTACAGTGATAAGGTTAGTGGAATACTGCACGAGACAAGTATGAACAGTAGTCAGTATAAGCAGTGGAAGTCTATACCTAGACAAATTTTCATTGTGAGGAACTTAAGTGTGGATATTTACTGATAGGTAGTTGGTTCAAATATATTTATACATCTGTTCAATAGGTGTGGATATTTACTGATAGGTAGTTGGTTCAAATATATTTATACATCTGTTGAATAGGTATTGTGTTGTAAAAGACTACACATAGCTTTTGGTAGTGAGCTCTATGGTGACTGTGGTGCTTGGAAGTATTCCATAATGCATGCATGCACGCACACACTTGTGTAAATTAATATGCTTCATAACAACCATTATAAAGTCATGGTGAGATGGGATGTATCAATATCGGAACTACGTCTTGATGTTTTATACGTAATGTGATGCCACCAAAAATTGATTGATTTTTCAGAATGGAATGTTACTTTCCAACTCAAAATAACCATGCGTTTGGATCATAAAGATGTGTTCTTATTGAGGATTTAGAATTTCTAAGAGGGGGGGGATATCCCTTGTAGTAAATGGCACTAGAAAACAAATGAAGATGGATCGAATTGGGATACTAAGATCATCCAGAAAGAGACCCGCAACAAGTTGTAATATACCCATGATAAGCAAAATGTGGCATCTTGTAACAGGTGAGAATTCAGGAACACATGGCAACAGTCCATAATATAATCAAAATAATCTCTATCTGGAAATGAGGTCAATAGGGTATGGTTACAACTAAGATAAGGCTTGCACTTGTACCTCCCTGAATAATGAAATGAATATTCATGTTATTTGATAGAAAGACAATCTAGTTAAGGCACTGGATACAGTGGCTATGGATTTATTTGGTATCACTGTTGAAATTGATGAGGCTAAACTGTCACTCGTGTGCACTAGATTAATTATAGAAAGCAAGCAAGGAGGAGTGGTGTGAATGGGACTTGACAACCTTACAAAGAAGCCTTTTGCAATGGAAACCACGCTGCAGGGCTATTATCTGTATGTACTGTCGTCATGTGGAGCATGACCAGATGTGGAAAAATGGATTGTAATGACGTGAAGGTCTAAAATTTGTTTAACATAGCGTGCTAAACCCTCCGTGCAATTTCTACACTGGCATGCGCTAAACTTACTAGCTTATGTACAAACAGCTTTTATCGATTTATGGATAGATAATTAGAAAATGTTTATCTTATAAACATTGTTTTCGCGATTACCGTCTACAATATGTAAATATTTTTCATAAGCCCGAGAGAAATTTTAATTGAACAGTTCTCAAACATGTACAAACATTTAATTAACACCATAGGTGGACGAATGATTTACCTGTCACAAACCAGCACGTGTCAAATCTAGGACAGAAGCGTACAAAAAACAACAACAACAACAACTCCAATTATTACAACGTAAGTGTATTTTATAGCTAAATCCCACTTATTATCAGGTATGTTTAAACAGTTGTATGTTAAAACTTATTCTATGCTAAATAGACATTATCAACCATATACCAAAAATTTGCTAACCGTGGGCAACATTGAGAACATATAAAGCACACACGCTCATGGCAAAAAAATAAATAAATCGGATTTCCATAGTTGTAGTGGGCTAATCACAGATGGCCTTTTGTGTAGCTTTATATTTAACACCCCCCTCCCCAATTATAATTCCTAGCATTTCTGTCTGTTTGGCGTTGATGTTCTATTCCTGAGGAATGCGGTCCAGGAGGGGAGGGGGGATATTTGTTCAACGCGACTTTGTAACGGGTTAAATCTTGTAAGGTTTTTCGTATCCCCATGTTCTAAGTAGTAACGTGACGTTTTCCGTATCTCCAACGTTCAAAGTAGTAACGTAGCTTAAATGTTAGATTGGTTGAAATAAATGTTCACTGATACGATTCCTATACTTATAAAATTGAGATTAATCATAGTTCCTTCTTGAAATGATTTAAATGGTCATATTGATAGTCAGTATGCCAGCGTTTAGCTAGAAATTATTTAAGTCGAACCTGGGCATATTATTAAATCTCACTTTTATTTACTTCCGTCTTCCGGTAACAAGATTTGTGAGAAATATGACGTTCGCTTCTGTTTTCTAACTTCTCGTATCTTGTATTATAGACAACCAGAATAAATTAGTAGTGTCGTTTTGAGTTCTCTTATTGATTGTAAAGCTTTATTTTATTACAAGTTACAGCTTTTTCCAGCAAGAAAGAATATTTCTGAATCGGGTGTGACGTTTTTACGATCACTGGTGCGATCATTCTCAAGTACACAAGTGTATTGGTACCTTATCCAATACGTTTTGATATTTTGTACGAAACATTTTATTCGGGAATGAGAAAAGAACTTTGTACAATGAAGGGAATGTGGCGTATATACTCTATGTATAAGTGTTTTTGTTTTTTAATGTGTTTTTACAATTTTTGTAAAAGCGTTGTAACTTTTAAGTTTGTGTATAATAAAATACATGGATAATCCAAGTGAAACTTTTAAGAAGAATAATATAAAACTATATCTAGTGTTAGGATATTAGAAACTGAATTATTATTATTTTCAAGCATTCAGTTTCAAAGATGTTCAACTCGTGCAGGCCGCATGCTCGTAGCTATTTTTAAGTCGTTTTTTCAAAGCGCGCACGTGTCGTTGTTGCGTGAACGCGTGTGTCGACTTCGTTAAGTTAATTTTGTTTTTCTACTGTACGACGTCGATATTAATATGGGTACATTTCAAAAGTTGTAATTATCTTGATTGTAAATCGTTGAGCACTGTAGCGTGTAAACCGTTATTCTTCCTGACAAACGGTTTCCTCTCACGAAACTATATATTAATGTGTGTGTGTGTATGTGTAAATAAATCGATAGTTTTAACCTTTGTGTAGATAACCATAAGTTACAGTTCATGTCATCGGTATACCAATTATCCCCCGGTGAGACAGCTCTAAGTTTACTAACTTACAACGCTAAAATCCGGGGTTAGATTCCCCGCAGTGGACACGGCAGATAGCCCAGTGTGGCTTTGCCCTAAAGCAAACAGTATAAAATTGTGTTAAAACTCGCAAGAGAAGCGCCACCTATGGTCCAAGACTAGTGTTTTGTAGATTCCCTAAGTAAGGTGTGCTGTTTGTGTATGTTCGTTGTTTCTTTCATTATAATGACCCCACCCCCTCAGTGGCACAGCGGTGTGTCTGCGGACTTACAACGCTAGAAACCGGGTTTCGATACCCCTGGTGGGCAGAGCACAGATAGCCCAGTGTGTAGCTTTGTGCATAATAACAAACAAACAAACAAACTTACCTGATATTTAGCCCCCAGTGGCACAGCGGTATGTCTGCGGACTTACAACGCTAGAATCCGGGTTTCGATACCCGTGGTGGGCAGAGCACAGATAGCCCATTGCGTAGCTTTGTGCATAATTAAAAACAAACAAACGCCAAACGAACTCGCAGTGATACGAGTCAATCATGTTACGATTGGTTCCACGATGTCGTATGTTAACGTCACTTAACCACATTCCAAGTAGTTTCAATTTGCTGCAGATTTCAGAAATATAAATTAAAGTTTGGAAAACTGGTTTCTAAAGGGGGAAAAAATGGTAAAAATATTTTCATTTTTTTTTAAATAATATATTTAATTAAATTGATTTTTGTAAATTTGAATAAACATGTAATTATTTACTAATTAGTCTAACTATATAACCTCACAAACTGACCTAACCAAATTTTAATTTATATTTCTGAAATCAGAATTAAAATCTACGTTCAAAGATATATATATTTCTTTCTATTTGAACGCGGTGCATGAAACAGAAAAGACCCGACAAACTTTAGCGTTCGTAGTTTAAAAAATAAATAAATTTAATGACCTCTTTTTAAAGAAAGTTTACACTCTCGTTTTCAAAGGGTCCATGTCAAACGGAAGTCTTCATTGTTTCATTTTTCGTCAAAACTATACAGAATTTATGAAAGTTAAAGAAAAAAAAAGGTAAAATTAATCAGCTGTATTCATTGTCGTTTTTATTCGGGAATCTCCATTGTAGGATGGAAAAATAATAGAATAATTCAACAAAGAAAATAAATTGCCAAAAAAAAAATTGTAGGCGTCGGCTACAAAAAATGAGTAGTTGGTGGGGAGGCTAAACATTTAATTTTCTTAATTTGGCCTAATGGAACCAGTGAATTATGAGTTGTATTAATTTAAGCCAGCTATACTAAACTTTTAAACCACTATTTTCTAAAAACGCTCATGTTGGTATATCTGAATATTAGGGTTTTATTTTATTAGTACACCATCGACAGCCCGTAACTATTACCTTAACACTTTCACACAATGTTGGTGATTAGCATATCCATTGCGTTTGAAATTTTGCGATAGATAAACAATACTAAGTACAACAACGAATATATTTTAATTGTTAGTTTTAACTCGAAGCCTAAAACGTTCACTTGTCTCGTTTGTTTGTTTGTTTGTTTTTGAATTTCGCGTAAAGTTACACGAGGGCTATCTGCGCTAGCCGTCCCTAATTTAGCAGTTTAAGACTAGAGGGAAGGCAGCTAGTCATCAGCACCCACCGCCAACTCTTGGGCTACTCTTTTACAAACGAATAGTGGGATTGACGGTAACATTATAACGCCCCCACGGCTGAAAGGGCGAGCATGTTTGGTGGGACGGGGATTCGAACCCGCGACCCTCAGATTGCGAGTCGAGCGCCTTATCCACCACTTGTCTTGCATGTACACTTACTAACGGGAATTTCTCGGGAATAAACTCTTGTATTATAAACATTTGTTCCAACTGTTGTTAGCCAATTAACCTTATGGTCTGTGAAACACAGGTGTACCATCATGTCACAGTAGTCGTATGTAAAATGCATTCGAATAGTCACAGTATATTTCTTTTGTTTTTGTTCTAGTATTTTGTTTTTAAAACTTTTCATTTCTTGATTAACGTTTTCTAAGATATGTATTTTATATATTTTTTTTCATATTCCCGCCCCCTGTTTTTATGAAAATTATGACGGATGAGAGAGAGAGAGAGAAGCAAATACGACTTTAAAATAATGAATCATTTTCTGAGTTTGAGTCGTCACTTGTATTCATTCATAGCGTAGTACGTGTCGAGCTTATTTCTTTACTCTATAAGAATAGATGCTTATAACGCTAGAAACAGGGTTTCGATACCCGTTGTGTAACTCTGCACTTAACAACAAACAAACCAACGCTGTATCGAATTCTTTTGTCCTTGGTCAAGTAAACTGTTCGTAAGATTGGCAACAAGTGTGTTGTTTAGTATTGAGATGGTCAAGTGTCTTGCAGGAGCATGTACTCCCAAATATACGTGTTACTTGTAACGTAATGAAGACGCACTGAATAAACAGGCTATTAATTAAAAATACAGGATATGCTGGGAATATATATATATATCTTCATTCATATCTGACTACAAAAAAAATCAAATATTTGGCCACTTATCTATGCTCTTTCGAAAGGTTATTTTTAAAACTAAAAATAAGTTAAGTTCCAATAAGTTAAGTACTCTCTCGCCCTTCCTTCAAAAGTATGAAATAGTTATTCATGTTTTCCCACTTATTAACAGAATTCGTTGAATTTGTAAACAGTTTTAGAAAATTACACAACGAAATTTCAATAAAACAAAACGTGTTCAAACATGCTTTATTGCACGTGCCTTTTCTTAAAATATAAAAACTTAACATATTTGTTATTAGAATTCAAAGACATAAATAATATTCTAGAAATTGTTTTTTTTAATCGTCTTGAGGCCACTGCGTTACATGACAATTACGATTTTAATATTTCTGAAGTAAAAATAAAAAGGGTTTTCTGTGAAGTTTTGACAACACACGGACAGAATTTAACATGTTAACTACAATAATTTCTCTTAGTAAGATTTATACACGTGTAACTTTTTTTTTGCGTATTTTTATTTCTTCTGCAATGTACTAACAGACGTTCATTTTTCCCAAGTTATGTTGTTACGCTGCTACAACTTGTCGAGAGTTGTATTTCAAGCCGACATCTAAAATTAAGGACGAATACATAATGAGGGGTTTGGAGGAGTGGTTTACAAAGCACACTTATGAACAAAATTCACACACAATATTTTGATCGTCAGCCACATAAAGTTTCAACTGATCAAATGAAGGTACGTATCCTGGATAGAGCCACGTGGAGCTGATCGGGAGAAAAAAGTGGTTATACCCCAGTGGGGGATACACAGAAACTTTTGGATATCGGTAAAAAGAAATGATCCCCACTACCGCAAGTCAGTCTCCTGTTTCACTCTAGCCAACCAACACTCAGTGTACGCGTCTTGCTTACCTCGCGCTTGAATTATGTTTCACTCTAGCCAACCAACACTCAGTGTACGCGTCTTGCTTACTCGCGCTTGAATTATACCGTCAGAATATACCGTTTCGTCTTATCACCTTCGCCCGTAAACGTGCAGTATAAATAGTTTTGTCAGAATATACAGTTTCGTCTACTAACCTTCGCCCGTAGACATGCAGTATAAATAGTTTTGTCAGAATATACCGTTTCGTCTAATCGCCCGTAGACGTTTAGTATGAATAGTTTTGTCAGAATATACAGATTCGTCTTATCACCTTCGCCCGTAAACGTTTAGTATGAATAGTTTTGTCAGAATATACCGTTTCGTCTAGTCACCTTCGCCCGTAAACGTTTAGTATGAATAGTTTTGTCACCATGGGTTCTCGGTTCTCATAATTGCGTTTGCAGAATTATTTGGTATTGAAATAATATTCTAGGAATACATACGTTTTTTTTTGTTTTTTTTAATGCTACTGGAAATCGTTTTAGAATTTTCGCGCGAAGCTACATAAAGGATTAACTACACTTTAACTTATTAACTTATTTTGAACTGATATTCTAATAATGCGATTGTTTAAGTGATGTTACATCAAACCTGAAGGCTTCTGCGATGGTCGAGAGATCTCATGAAGTTGTTAATATCGCGATGAAAATGTTATATATGTAAAATAATACAACATAAATAAAATCGGTAATAAATCAAAGTATCTTGTGGAATGCCTCTTTTTGCCCTCAATCGAACGCGAGCTGGACTGTAGGTTATAGTTTGTTTGTTTGTTTTGAATTTCGCGCAAAGCTACACGAGGGCTATCTGCGCTAGCCGTCCCTAATTTAGCAGTGTAAGACTAGAGGGAAGGCAGCTACTTATCACCACCCACCGCCAACTCTTGGGCTACTCTTTTTACCAACGAATAGTGGGATTGACCGTCACATTATAACGCCCCACGGCTGAAAAGGCGAGCATGTTTGGTGTGACGGGGATTCGAACCCGCGACCCGCAGATTGCGAGTCGAATACCCTAACCACCTGGCCATGCCGGGCCCATTAGGTTATAGCAGCGGATAAATCTAGACATACATGTATTTTTATTTTGTTAATGTTTTTTTTTTTTTAAGTTTGGAGTTCTGGAATATGGTTTTAGCTAGAATGACTTCTTTAGAAATAATTTTAATAAATGGTTGAAATATTAAAATTAATTTGTCGTAAAATGTCATTGGAGCGCGCGCGCACTAATTTTTATTTCTCTTTACTATACACTTGAGATCTATACTGTTGACCGTAAAGTAGATAAATATCACAGAATAAATAAATTTCCAACTTTTTATATAAGATTTGGAACGTGCAGTAAAAGAACTTTGTAATGTCTTTCTGTCTCACACAGTCTTTTTATTGTTTACAACGTTTTTCTCGGGCTTCATGTAATTTGTATTTATTCAAATTCGACTCTACTCCGTGAACCCCCAGCAAGCTGTACTTGCTGAATGTATAGTAGTTTCTTTTTTTTTTGGTGGGGGGGGGGGTAAACACGCGTTTCGCACTTTGGAACTATGAGTGCAGTGTAAAAGTGGCAGTCAAGTTCCATTTAAGAGTTGGCGTTGGGTGCTGTTGACTGGCTACTTTCCCTCTAGTCTATCGATTTAAAAATTGGGGAGGGTTCCGGTGATTTGTTATAATTGAAACCTGCTGTACTTTCCAGATGTAATGGCTTTTGAGTGGAGGGGGGTGGGTGAAGTACGCACTATTAGAATAAATGTACTCAAAATAGATGTGAAGTGTAATATATCACTCGTTTTTCCGGATACCGTGTACTGATTTCGGAGAGTTCCACCTTTCATCAGTAACCCTGAACAAAGAAAGGTAAATCGATCGAACCAGATTGGACGTCTTGTATTGGTCGAGCGTGTATTATATGTATGGTAGTTTGAGTTACTCTTTACTTACCACGGTTAACCTTATAACCTTCACAGGATTTGAAGAATATAGTTGGCATTGTTGGTAATAATTTATTTTTCTGAATCATTCAGCGGACAAGTTTTTTTTAAAAATACTAAAAATAAAAAAATATGTTCACTGTCGTGAGTAAAAGAGAATCCGACACACCATATACTGGTCTGCGCTTTTCCAAGTGTTTGTTTGAACATTTTGAGGTATACTAACCTGACGACGAAGCTCCACCTACGATTGTGTTACAGTTTTATAGAAAGCGGTTTTGTGACTTCAATATCTTGTCAGATGGAAGTCTCTCCCAACAATGAGTCATCTGTGCACTGGTTTGGCTTTAGGGATCTTTAACCTGAAGACTTATTCAGCAACTATCTTTTCACAGAAAAAAAGAACGGAAGAAGATTAATATAAAGAAGTCGTAGAAAACCAGCGAGCTTTTTAACGTGTTAAGAAGAGTTAAAAACATTAACAGAAAACTAGTGTGTTGCGAAACGTCACGGCCAAAATATTCATGGAGTGATGAACGTAATTACTAAAAAAAACGTTTCGTTTGTAGTAAACATTTACGTCGTACACTTACAAACTTATTAAATAAGCTACAACAAATTCAAATAAGGATATTTATTGATGGTTAATTAACCCTTTGCATATAGTCCTAACAAAAACCACCCTAACTTCTACCAGTGAATTGAAACGTTTATGTAAGAAAATTTTGACCCCCCCCCCTAAAGTTAATACCGCAATAGGAAATTTTGATGTGAAACTGCCCTTCCTTTACCCCCAACCCCAATGAAAATAGTAACAATAGCCGGTAAAGGTTCTCGTGATTTATACAGCAGTAATGCTGCGATGACGTTAGGATGTTAGTAAGTTGAAATACTTTTTCTAAGACCTCGGTGTAACGTGCTTTAATTTTCTCTTTCGGGTTAAACCCAACGTAATAATTGTTTTTGATGGGTAAAAGATATTTATATTAAAATACTTGTGGGTTTTTTGGGAAGAGAAAAAAAAACGCACCATTTTCTTTATAGAATTAAGCTGCAAGAAGTCGTACACATGCGGCAGACAGTTAAGTATTGATCTCGGACTTCAGGTCGATATTCCAACTCTACAGGCTTCTCTACCTGAACCCCTCACTCCGGGAATGTCGCTCTGAATTAAATGGATTATCCTTGGATGACGTGAAAATTGACATTTGAATTACCGGCGAAATTTATAAAAATGCAAAAAAAACACACACACGAAAATAAAAAATAATAATAATCCGCTTATTCTACACAAGTTTAACTGAGCGTCGGAAGTATATTCACATTCAACAGGTTGTGCTCCACGTCAATCGTTGTCTCGATTTTTATGTATTAAAATTTTAATAGTTTGTCATCCGCCCGTGCAGTTCTTCTCTTAAAGTACTGGCCCTTCTGAAAATATCTAGTTGATATTCCAACTCTCTCGGTTTGTCGTACGTCAACGCTGTATATGATAATTTGAATTGTTTTTTTTTTCGTTTTCTTCGAATCTATCCCCCCCCCCCCCCGGTACCAGAACTATGAATGGTCGTATCTAAATGGTGTCTGGAAACCTAATTAAGACATAATTTTGAATACCTAATTCCTGTTTTTGTCATTTGTCTAAACTATACGTATGTTACATTTGTCATAAGCATTTTTATTTTTTCATACAAACTTCCAAGTTTCTAATATTTTGGAACTTCTTTTGTGATACAGGTTTTAAAGAGTATATTGTTATTATTAATTCATCATTGTCTTTTTTTTTATCTCCCCCTGGGTTCTTTCTTTTTATAATTTACAAATGATAATTCTATCGTTGATGGTGATGTGTTCGTTTCCGATTTGTGGACAAAAACAACAACTCAACTATGGACTTTTTATTTCTTCTGATATTTTGTGTTCGATACTCAAAGATTAAAGTTCGTGACGTGAAATATTTTGCCTTTAGTCGTTTTTTCGGCATATATGGAAGGAACTTTGCTCAATCTATTACATATCCTAGATAGTGCCAATAAAATAATTAGTATTTGTGTTTTTAAACTTTATTTCGTTCATTGTCAAAAGAAAAATTGCTAAATATTTGATTGTTAAGTACAAACAACATCGAGAATCGAACCCCGAATTCTAACCCTAGATATTTACACGTTAAATGGACAACATTTGCCGAATCCATCTTAAAACACATTTAAAATGTATTCTACTTTAAGGACTGCAGCTCTTAACTTTTACAACCAACCACGTGTTGAGCTACTCTGGTCAGTAGCGAGAAAAATCTATAAACTTTGTTGACTTGTTATCGTAAACTGTTTATTGGTAAGTGTGGCTACTGTGTTTTTTTTATATAATCAACAATATTACTATTTTCTAAACTTGGACAAACGTAATCGATCTTTTTTTTTTTACATAGTTTACGTTGAAACTTACGGCATTGATCAACAGTGACAAGGTTATATTAAGTTTCGCCGAATCGCTTTACCTCAATCATTAAATAAAACGTTGCAGAATCCGTTGTTGATACGTAATCATCATTTAATAAGGTTGTGAACGTGCTGATGGCGAGATGGTTTGTCTGTGGTGTGTTGATCTTCGCAATCGATCGGAACGACTCGTAGTCGTTCTAGTGATATAAAAATATTCTGAATTCTCTCTCTCTCTCTCATACACACACTCACACTGTATTATATTACGTGCCTAAAGTCTGGCGAGTCAAGTTATTTTGATAACTAACCGTATTATAGATTGTGTCAGTTAAGCTGTCTCAACATTTTGTGTATGCAAGAAGAGAGAGAGAGAAAAAAGGCAAAATTTTGATACTTGCCCCAAAGACAGTCCTTACACTACAGTATATCCTTGTTGAAAAGGAGCGATCATATTTCTCAACAAACATCATTAGAGTCGGAATGTTTAAGATTTTTTTTTAAGGATATTTGTAGGAGTACTACAAACTCACGAAGAGCAGTAAAGATACCGGTATTAGTTTAAAGAGTCTTGTATGCAACCAGTTATGTAGCTCTAAAATATTAGGTGACTACACTTGTGTATATTATTTAGAATATTCGCCAAGTGAATTGTGCGTAATAGCAATACAGCTGCTTAAGTGCTTCTTGTACACTCGAGTTACTGATGCCGTGACTCAATTGTACAACAGATTGAAGAGTTAAGGCTGACTCTCACTTATGGATAAGTTTCAGCCGATAGGTGCATAAACGTCCCTTAATGTTCCCTGTGTTTAGGAGAAACAGTCATTTCTGTGATGTGAAAATGTTCGGAATTCGCACAGACGTAGATTGTTGTTGCTATGGGTAACCAATGTCCATAAGTTTTTGGAATATTATTGAAAGAGTGCAGTGTTAAAACGTGAGTGACGCTATAAACACCCCTCCCGTTCATACAGATGGATAATTGACAATTCAAGTCTGCTGGCTCGTCTCAATTCAGCTAGCTACAAGTCGGATTTTAAAACATGTTTCGTTACGTTGTCACACAACGCTGGTTGATCATGCAAGTTTATGTTTGCAGAACCACAGAAAAGGTTTACATCCAACCAAAATGTTTTTGGTCAGTATTCAATTTCGTACAGTTACACTTGACCGGAAGTGGACATGAAGAAAATATGTTGATTAAAGATATAGGTCACTGGAACTGTGGTCATGATCTCGTGTGCCAGATTAGAAACAAAACAAGTCCAACAACAGGAAATCAGCATTTCCGCTCTTCTTCTCGGCCAACTCCTCTCGCTTGATCTGCAAGCAAATTAAAAATCACGAAAACCATAGGAAAGTCTTCAGGGTTTTAAGTTTTAATTAACTTATGAGCTTCAACTACCGTACAGACCGAGTAATGGGGCGAAGAGAAATCAACAAATTTTGACCAACCCCTGCGTTATTAAACCTAAATACCTACCAGGATTTGATTGGAATCTGTGGTCATGCTTTTATATATAACGTTTCTTGAGAAGATGTGTTGTTAACGAATTTTATTGGACCTGGGAGGGTCAAGTGCTTTTTTTTTTACCCTCCCCCGAGACAATTCGTTTGTGTGTGTACTTTAATTGTACTTTGATACTGGATATGTTAAAAGTATGTTTCATGTTTTAAACTTGCTTTGGCTGGCTAAATCCTTAAGATAACTTTCATCGGCCCGAATTGGTATGGATTGTTTTATTTCTGCAGCTTGATGCTGTTGTTTAGGCTCGTCCAAGACAAACTGCAAGTTTTTTTGTTTTTCGAGGGCAGCGTGCTGGATACTTCACGTTCGAGTTGCTAGAGTTAGTTTTTGTTCCGCTCTGATGTGATTATTTCCCACTGTATAAAATGTTGGATTCATTTTTCTGCTGTCCGTAAATGTAATACGACACTTGCCTTTTCCTGCCACGACCTTTTATGGACTGGTATCTTTATTTACACGATCACATACATACTTAGTACACTTTTAAGATGACCGGTTCTACATCCTCACAACATTATAAACATGATACAAAAAACACTTAAAGCACAATCGCAGTTAAACAAACATTCTCCCCCATCCAACAGCTTTAAATACTGTATTTACTTTAACAGTCATATGTTTACATTTGGTTGTATCTGTTAACAGGACGACAAAACTTGTTTCTAAAATAAATGTCCTTTACGTACACCTTATAATTCCCCCACCCCACCTCAGGGTAGGTAACAGGTCACTAAATACAAAAACAACTTTTTGTGGAATATAGTTTGTTTGTTTTTCAAAAAAATGTTTATATGTATAAAAATAAAATTATCGATGTATTTTACCAAATCGCCACAAGGTATCGCATTGTAAACACGGGATTTTTGTGTTGCATATATTAGAGATATGTCGATATTCAGTAGCAGTGAAATATTAGAATTTTACTAGGCTTAACTTGTTATAATTTTACTAGGCTTAACGTCCTCGCTAGAAAAACGTGAGCTTTCTTAGGCTTGGCTTTCACGTACCGGACATTTAGCGCCTCCAATATATATTGATTAAACTGCTGTATGTAATCCATAAAATATCAAACATTACCCAAGTGACTGTGTGAATATATAATCAAGAAAGTGATAATACTTATAAAAAAATTCATTCCTACATAAATAATAATATACATAAAAAACTAATGTTTTATTATAATGCAAATTTCTACTTGTAAATCCGGCAAACAAAAAGTCCGTATATGTAATAATAGGTTACTTCAGTCTTACGTGACAACTAACATTTTTATTTGTTACAATATCAAAATTCTTTTCATGACGGAAAATATTCAAATTATTGTAAAATTTAGAAAAAAAAACATAACAATAATAATAAAACAAATTTTCCATTTGTGTCTAGTGGTCCAGAATAGGGGACGGAGAGGACAAACGGTTCTGCAAAATAAAATAAAACCAAAAAAACGTTTGAAACGCCTGAAGTCGTGTGTGGTTTGGGTGTTTTAACGTTCATATTTTAGAATGAATGTATGTGATAAAAATTGGTCATGAACACGAAATTCAATATAACGTTTACAGTTCTGGAAATACGACAAATTCCACGTATTTCTTTATCGGATAATTTCATTCTATCTCCCCCCCCCCCCACACACAGAGTTTACTGAAGATTACGATTAACTCTGACTGACATATTTGAAATTTCCTTATCGTTCCTCAAATATTCTTGTTTTTATAAGTAACATAATTATTGGTTGTCGTCGGAATATGAAGTTTAATTTTCTGGCGTTGGTTAATAAAATACATATAACAATAGGTTTTAGTTTTGTTTGAAAAATATAATTCGTTTCATTTGTAAGTTTTATCTTCAATCGGATATAGAAGAAAAATTTGTTAATAAAAAAATTAATGTTATGATTAATGATATTAAAACACCGTTCAAGTTTTAATACCATGGTGCATTACGGGTAACATCGTTCAAGTTTTTAATACCATGGTGCTACACGGGTAACATCATATATACA
>NW_013669327.1:31981-35713 GCF_000517525.1 Limulus polyphemus
AGATACCGAGCGACATAACTTTTTATCTGGCATTGAAACCCGGTTTTTAGCGTTATAAGCCACTGGCGGAGGGCACAGATATTACAGAGCTATACAACAACAAAAAATACTAGCCTTTTCATAGCATTACGTTAAAAGATGTATAAAATTCCTATTGACTAATTTACACGCGCGCGCGCGCGCGACTGGAGAACTTAACACTGGCATACTTTAAGTAAAAAATAACCATTATTGAATGTAGTATTCATGAAAAATCTCGAAAAAAATCGTTTGTCAGATATAGCTCAATTTAAGCAGAAATGCATAACACGTTTGATAACAAAATGATTGAATTGTTGTTTATGAACTATATTGAATTAGTAAAACATGATTCGTGACTGTTTTATTGCTCTATCATTGTCATTCTTTTGAAATACTACAAAACTGATATTATATTTTTTGAAGCGGTTCGCACAAAATAATCATACAACGACATTTATAACCGATTATTTTTATTAACTCTTACCCTAAAAGTCTTGTTTGTGGACATCTTTAATAAGAACAATGACTGCATTTCACTTGCTTGATGTATTTCACTACTTTTTCGTATGTCGACCGGATGACGAGTCCTTGTGTTGTAAGAAAGGCGTTGTCGGCACTGGTCATGGCAGACATATTGTTGTTGGCATTTTCCATTTCTTTCACTCGCGAGATCTTAGAACTTAACACGTATGTTCTCTTCCAGTTACAACGTTTTTTTTTTTTTTACGTGTTTCTAAACGGTTTTGTTTTAAGGTATTCGCCCAAAGCTACTGAACGTTTACTTGCGCTGGCCGTCCCTAATTTTGAACTGATAGACTATAGAAAGAAGGCAAGCTAGTCAACAATACCTACCGTCCACTCTTGGACTACTCTTGTCTGGCCGAATAGCAGGGTTTTACCTTCACCCTCGTGACAAACGCAAAATCCTAAAGTGATAAGTGCGACTATTCTTTTTTTTTCTGTGGCGAAACGCTAATGATAACTTACACATTCCCCCGTCCACCACGCTCGGCCCGGATCAAAACGAATCTGTAGCTCAGCAATAAATCTGATGGCTTATAACCCTAAAATTCGGGGCTCGATCCTCGCGATGAGTAGAACACAGATAGCCCATTTTGTTTCTTTGCAATTAAGTACGATCAATATACATGTCCCAGTTCTACAAACTTTGAGGTCTTTTCCCGGATTGTTTGAAAACTTGACTATTAAATATTTTGAGATTTATTTTGCCATGAGTAGCCGGTAATGTCAATATTGGATTCTTGTCTTTCTGAAGTATTGTTATATACCTTCTGTATAACTAATCTCCCTGTGGTATTCTACTTTCTCCCAGGTTTTAATTCTCTTGTAATTCCTTAAAAAAAAAAAAATTGATCTTGTTTCTCCAAGTCCCCTTCCTTTTTAATTCTTCGTTATTCAGGGTTTTCTTAATAATAATATACCAAAGTATCAGTTCACTGTCTAAATCGTTCTCTAGTCTCAGAACCAGTTCCACTGTATGTAAGTCACCTTTCTATTTTATCTACTATTAGTTAAGGAGCTTCCATTTCTGGCTTTCGGTGGCTCAGCGGCAACCTTGAGAGCCTATAATTCCGTGTTCGATACACGTGGGTCACGCAACACAGCAACTTGTTGCACCGAAACGGAACAACAACAACAACAAAAAAGTATCAACCTCCTTCATCTTTTCCTAAGATGTTACTCTTCGCGATATATATATCATCCCTTTACAGGGTTCTTAAGCCTAAACATTCACGAGAAAGCAAATCTAATACTAAACCTTCCATTTATATTCGCCATTCACAGCGAAAATTCTGTAACACAGATTGGTGGACTTCACACGGACTTACGAGAATGACTGTTTCACGTAGCGAATTCGGTGTAATTAATTAGTAAGTATTTAGACACGTGTAGATATTAACCTCTTTATATGGAAGCTTTATATTAACCGCGCTGCAAGTTACCATTTATTGTTACTAAATTGTTGCTCACTTTATTCTTGTTGTATCCTCCATTTGCAAGCGCCACGAGGCAGTCAAAATACGTGATTGTACTTTGTAATTAAGTCTAAAGCATTGGGACGTTTTGTCAGGACAGATACGAATATTGTGAAAGTTTTTGATATTCACAATTAATTGTCAAAATTACTAACTAGAAAAGAATGATAACTTAGTTGGATCCAACGTCGGTGAGTCTGTTTTCGGATATTCGCGCAAAGCCTGACTAGACTAGAGGAATAGTAGCTACTTAACAGCACACACTGCTATCTCTTGTTTAACCACAAAAAACAAAGATTACTTGCGATTCTCGTAGCTGGAGAAAATACAGGTGTCGGTTAGTTGACTTTGTGCTCAGCTTGTATTAAATACTGAAGATAAGCTAATACAGCAAGCATATTTCTCCAAGTCTGAAGAACTTTCACCAATCGATCATCACACATTCCTTTTTTCACATGCACTGTCTACTACAGACATTTTATCAGTGCGTGGCCTAGTATTTAGCGTGTCGGGCCATGAATCCACGGGTTTAATATTCGCGATCCGTTATCGAATGAAATGAAATTTAAAAGACTTTAAATCGTGTTCCGCACTTTTTGGGCTGTGAGTGCGTTATAGGAGTGACGGTCAAATCCAACTATTTGACATAAAACAAAAACACCTTGGTAGTCTGACTATTATTAACTATCGTCCAATCAAAACTTGCCCTTTTAACCTTGGTAGTCTGACTATATTATTAACTATCGTCCAATCAAAACTTGCCCTTTTAACCTTGGTAGTCTGACTATATTATTAACTATCGTCCAACCAAAACTTGCCCTTTTAACCTTGGTAGTCTGACTATATTATTAACTATCGTCCAACCAAAACTTGCCCTTTTAACCTTGGTAGTCTGACTATATTATTAACTATCGTCCAATCAAAACTTGCCCTTTTAACCTTGGTAGCCTGATTATATTATTAACTATCGTCCAATCAAAACTTGCCTTTTTAACCTTGGTAGCCTGACTATATTATTAACTATCGTCCAATCAAAACTTGCCCTTTTAACCTTGGTGGTCTGACTATATTATTAACTATCGTCCAGTCAAAACTTGCCCTTTTAACCTTGGTGGTCTGACTATATTATTAACTATCGTCCAATCAAAAAAAATATTTCACTTTTTTTTTTCTTTTCTAATTCGTGAAAATTGCTTTGCTGAAAATACAATAGGCCTAATACTAAAGACAGGTATAATTAATTACATTTTTGTTTACTTGCTGACTAAGTATTATTTTATTAAAAGTTACAGCTTTTACAGTAAGGAAGAATATTTTTAGAATAGGTACGACGTTTCGTTCATTAGTGCGATCATTTTTAAGTACACCACTAACATCCAAGGCCGAAACGGTAAGCGTGTTCAGGGTCGGGGATTCGAACCCGCGACCTGCGAATCGAACGCCCAAACCACCAGGCTATGCCAGGCCCAGAACAGAGTAGATGTAATATTTATACACGTACTTGAACTGAAAGCACTTATGTTCTTGGAAAACCGGAAGGATTACAAGTCCACCAGTCTGGTATGGATTCATGGATTATATATTTGGAGTCTCTTATTAGTGTTCACGAGTTCTTGAATACAGCTCATCCGTTCATAAAATTTATTGTTACTTCTGTCACACCAGATGTAAACTTACCATTTATGTTGAGGATAGGAAATCACTACTGGTATTT
>NW_013669327.1:36523-48435 GCF_000517525.1 Limulus polyphemus
TCAACTCGCCATGTAGTAACCTAAATTAATTTAGGTGTGTGAATAATATTTTATAGGGTTTTTTTAATCCTTTTTAACTCGCCATATAGTAACCTAAATTAATTTAGGTGTGTGAATAATATTTTATAGGGTTTTTTTGAATCCTTTTTAACTCGCCATATAGTAACCTAAATTAATTTAGGTGTGTGAATAATATTTTATAGGGTTTTTTGAATCCTTTTTAACTCGCCATATAGTAACCTAAATTAATTTAGGTGTGTGAATAATATTTTATAGGGTTTTTTGAATCCTTTTTAACTTGCCATATAGTAACCTAAATTATTTAGGTGTGTGAATAATATTTTATAGGGTTTTTTGAATCCTTTTCAACTCGCCATATAGTAACTGTGTGTGAATAATATTTCATTGCACCTAATTTAATATTCGGTATTATATATCGGACCAACTGTCTAATGATTATATTATAATTACTTGTTACCGAAAGTAAAACCGAAAATATCTCTATTTTTAATAGTTCACTCATTGATTAAACATTTTGTTTGCCATGGTAACAACAAATAGTTTTCATTTTGAGTTTACTTACTTGATTATAAGTATTATTTTATTACAAGTTACAACTTTTACAGTAAGGAAAAATATTATTTAGAACAGATACGACGTTTCGACCACGTACTCAAGTTTTAACTCGTAAAGTTATTGGTTTTTTTATGGACGTTCGTTAAACCTTGGTTTGAAAGTGATCGTTTTTTGAGTAGTCAACTCAGTGTTTTTGTTGTATGTTGGCTTAAGGTCAGTATTTGACTGTAAATTTAGACAATATTTATCATTAAAGAATCATAGTTTTTGGTTGGTATAGTAACGACAGTTTGTTTTACCGGCTCTTTGGATGACAATGTCATCGTTGTATGTAAAAAGTTTTAGGCCTTTTTTTTTTCTGCTGATGTCAAAATTTGTTTTATAGGCTTCTTATTGTTTAGAATTTTTTAAGTTTTTTCACCAAGTTCATCTAGGAAATTTTTAATGGACCTGATTTTGGTTTGGTTGGGAAATTGCTCATTAAATTGTCCTTGTTTTTTTTGGAATGTTGAATATTTCTTGTGATTCTTTGTTCTGAGGTGAATTAGACGCGGATTCTTCTTGGAGCCTTTGACTCGGGATTTGTTGATTGGATTTTTTATTTGATTATATTATTACTTTCCTGCAGAGGTCTTCAAAGCTAGTTTTTAAATTTAACACTAGGATAGTGGGAGGAGTTATTACGTAGTCATCATCTTTTATTTATTGTATTGTTCTTTACAGTTTCTGGTTCTGTTTTTCGGATTGTGCTGACAAACGAAGTTTTTCTAGCTTTCTGTCTAAGTTTCGTTTGATAGTTAACCTTTAAATATAGTAGATGTGTGTCCGTATTAATGATGAAACTTAGTTGTAATCTTAAGGGGTAGTTAAACCAGCGAGTTTGCTTCATAGGTTAATTTGTGCGGAGAAATTTTAGCTCTCTGTATTTGTCCTTTATACTTTGTTTTAAAAGTTTCATTTGAGCTTTTTCAATGGTACTTTTGATTTTTAGATTGAGCTGGAGGTTCATTTTTATTTTTTTAGGAAGGTTTGTGTCAACTTATTTGTACATATTTTAGAAAGGTTGTTCATAAAATCACATTTTAAAAATTCCCTTTTTTAGGTGAGATTATGTTGTTTAATGGTAACATTAGGCTTGAGAATGTTCGCACCAGTGATCGAAACGTAGTACCTGTTCTAAATAATATTTTTCCTTACTGTAAAAGCTGGAACTTGTAATACGTTTAAGATTGTTTGATATTGTAACAATTGTTATGGTGTGAACGCCTTCTATAAACTGGCAAAGCATGATTACAATCAACTATACATGTCATACGACATTAGTATATTGTTTGATATTGTAACAGTTGTTATGGTGTGAACGCCTTCTATGAACTGGCAAACCATGATTATAATCAACTTTACATGTCATACGACATTAGTATATTGTTTGATATTGTAACAATTGTTATGGTGTGAACGCCTTCTATGAACTGGCAAACCATGATTATAATCAACTTTACATGTCATACGACATTAGTATATTGTTTGATATTGTAACAATTGTTATGGTGTGAACGCCTTCTATGAACTGGCAAACCATGATTACAATCAATTGTACATGTGATACGACATTAGTATTAGGCCTATTACGTTTTTAAACATTATTTTTATTATATTTCTCTCTGTGTTCGACAGCTCCTGATGAAGTTGAAATAGCGAAATATTAAGCTAATAAAGAGGCATTCTGGAGACAGGGGTCGTTATTTTATTTACGGTAAAGAAATCCAAATCCTTCAAGAGTTCTGAAACAGTATTATTGTTACCACAGGTGGCTCTCTTACTAAAAGGGTCATATTTACCTATTGGAGGGCTTCATCTTTTCAGTTTTTACATTCAGTGTGTTCCGTTCTCAGAAAATTTTAAAATTTAGTAGAGGGTGGGAATTTACTTTACTGGTTTATTGAAGGAATGGCCACTCTTAAACGTAGGATCGACCATGTTGGCGATGATGATTGGTATAATTTTACCGAATTCTAACAATGGTAGCTGTTCGTATTGGTTACTCGCAGACAATTGTCTGTAGAACATTCTTACATCACTCGTCTCGTGCATTTTGTCATAAAAGGAAATTTTTCAAGTTTCAGTTTCAGTTTACTTACTGATTAACTATTATTTTAATACAAGTTACAGCTTTTATAGTAAGGAAGGTTTTTAGTTTTTCAGAACTGGTACGACGTTTCGATCATTGGTGCTTGAGAATAATCGGAACATTAAGCGAAACGTCGTACCTGTTCTAAAAAAATAACTTTCCTCGCTGTAAAAGCTGTAACTTGTATTAAAAATAAGATAATTTAATGTTTACCAATTATAGAGATTTATTATAATTTTTTTGTAAATCAACAATTTCTAAACTGCATATAAATACAACTTGCAGTTTAAAGGACTAATTATAAGTAACATTTTCCCATAACTTAGACATATATAAAAGATTCGTGTTGTAACTTGTCGATATTAGTATAAAATACAGTAGTTAAAGACTAAAGAACTAAAAATTAATGGAGTGTAAATGACTTCAATATTATTATTTTACGAATTAACATGCATTTTTTTTTATTTTCTAGGGGCTTCGGTAAACAAGGATATCAGTGTCAGAGTAAGTTTCATATATTTCTGTATTTTTTAGCCGCGGCATAACGGCTCTGAGTTTTTTTCAAGTACAAACTTTTAGCTCATAACTCCGTCATCTCTTGACCGATTTGAGATCTAATTACAGTTTTGGACTTAGGAGATCAAATTCATTCGATTGATTATTAGACCATGCCAAAGGTCTCATAGATTAGTTTACTCTAATCCTGCTTAAAATAAGTTCAATTTGAGGGTAAGCTGGTAGAAATACTGATGTGTAATAAAACTGAATCGGGTATACACGCTCCCCACGCTTGGTATTGCTGGCGTACAAATATATAGCTAATATTAATATGTAAAAAAAGGTCTCGTAGATTAATTTACTCGAATCCTGCCTAAAATAACTTTAAGTGCCACGACTATTGAGGATTCCCTCTTGTTTTAACTAGTATCGAATACGATCTAATCTGAGTCGGATTAAATGTACATCGATTAAACAAATAATGTATCCAGTTTATTAACTTCAGCTGTAACCAATATATTTTATATAGTGTGTACTTTAATATACATACATACATACATACATACATACATACATACATACATACATACAGACTTAGAGAAGATAAAAAAATATACAGGCCGGATGGGATTTGAACCAAAATACTGCGTGTGTGGGCATGTTCTTTTACTGATCTACAGCATCTCGAATGTCCTAAGTTCCCACTTGTTCCGATAAGAGGCTACACCTATCTTTGAAGAAAGTGGGTTATTAAATTTTTAATTTGGTTTTATTACAAGACCTTAGTAAACTTTTTCCCCACTTCTAGGAAACACGCTAGCTGCTGCAGATGAAGTTATATGTGTACTTCATAAAATTTAGTATATTTTAAAGTTTAGCTTTTATCTTTATTTGTTTTACTTGTAATATATGTGCTTGCTCCTCAAAGCTACGACTAAATCAAGAGTATTATATACTTATGTTTAGATAATGTAGAATTCTAAATTATTTCCTAAAATAGAACCACGAACTAAAACTTTAAACTCTTTGATTCTGATGTAAGAACATGTATGGAATAAATTTATTTTGGATAAATGAACCCAGAAAAATGCTCGATCGTGAATCGCAAATGTTTTTCATTGAATGATGTCCTTCAGCCTAAATCATAGCAGAAATTAGTTTAAAATTTAGAAACTTGATTGATTAGAATAAAAATGGGTGCACATAAAAAGTTGATATTAGATAGTACATGAACAGAAGTTAGGCTTAGTTCAGGGCTTAAATTAAAGAACTGATGTTTGAAGAGTTCAGCAGAAAATGGAGTAGAATCAAATGAAATGTAAAGAAAATATTAAACACACTTTAATAATTTAATTTGTCCCAGTAGAGTCTGTTCGACGTTCAATGTATTTTCCTACATTAAATGTTTTTTTATTCAAACGGAGATGCACCTGGTGGCGGAACTTGTAAATCTCTGCTGACAAACGAGGCTCCGTAACAATTCCGAAGCGACTTGACACGTGGCAACCTAAAAGTTAAACATTTTCTAATTTCACTGATAACCAGACATAGGGTCGATTACAATTGTGTGATTACGGTTACAACATAACTACAAGATGTGATTACGATTACAATCATGATTATTTGACTATGATTACAATTACGATAACATTTTAAAGGAAAAAAGCAGAAAATCAAAGATTAAAAACAACCTCATTTTTGAATTACTAAAGTGATTAAAAAAATTTTAAATCTGATTTTTTTCCCCAAAATTTTTAAATTCGGCTGTTACACCGAATAAACATCAGATGTTCAAATCGATAGTCTGTCAAGTTGCATCTTTCTTGTTTGAAGACTTTGCCTGTGATCGAGAACAATCATTCAACAGGGGGCGCTAAAGGCTGGAATCTGAAGGCTTAAGCAGGCAAGCTCTTGCCAAAACTTCATTATTGTAGTGATCTGTTTGCTTGTTCTAAAATGGTAATTGATCAGCTTTCTCGGGCAACCATTGGCAATTGAAATATCTTGAAACTTTGGTTTCTATGTCTGGTCTTGGTCCTGTGCCTGTTGGCTGTTGATGCACATCCATCAGGAACCAGAGGAACTTGGATCGTTTTCATGGTGGCGGTACAGTGCTGTCACAATCAGATTTGGAAGTCGAAGAAGTTGTGGGAGTGTCATTATTCACAACGACTACTTTGGCTAGCACAGCTGCTCTCACTTCCTGCTCCTCTTCAGGGATGCACCAGGCCAACTTCCATCTCGGATCGAGAGCGGCAGCAACTTTGACTATTAGTATTTCAAACTTAGATAGTCGTCGATCTACAGATGTTTTGAGAGTTTGCACCACCGTAATGCTGTACTTTGAGGACAATTCGAGCATCTCAGTTTGAAGCCCACTATTAACAGGGAGTATGATGCTAGATGTAACTTTTTCTCCTTGAGTCGTATATGTGGCCCATTCAAATGGAGTCATAATTTCAACAAGTTCCTTAGCCATGTTGGTTTCATATATGTTGATTTTTCCACTGAAGTCAAGTTTCTGCATTATAGATTCAGAAACTTTGAGGTGTGATATAATCATCACAAGTTGAGAGTTCCATCCTGTCTCATTGGCCGATTGCAGATGTACCTCATCTTCACCCTCAAATAGATCAGTTGCATGAGTGGAGTGGCAAGCATGAGACACCAGTTGGGAACACACCCTTAACAGAACCAGTTTGCTTTAGACCATCACTGACAACGAGGTGTAATGTATGAGCAAAGCAGGTGAAATGAGCTGATTTGAAAGAACATTTATTTTCGAGGCTGGCTGACACTGGTTGCAATTCTTCATTTGCATTACCATCGTTTACATCATCATTCTCTTCATTGGTCAATAGCATCTCCGCCTCTTCAAGCAAGCGAAAGGTAATCATATTTGAGGCATTGTCTGTAACAACGCATGACACCTTATGTTGAATGTCAAAGTGTTGAAGAATATTTTGTGATCCACAAAAACGTCGGTAAGCCATCGTATTGAAATCAGTAATGAAGTGCGCTGTCATTCCAAGAGTGTTGAAGAATATTTTCAGCAGTGTGTGATCCACAAAAACGTCAGTAAGCCAACGCGTTGAAATCAGTAATGAAGTGCGCTGTCATTCCAAGTAAGGATTTCATTTGTTGATCTGTCCAGGTGTCCATGGTGAGGCAAATCTCAGATGCTTGGGTAAGGAGAGTTAAGATTTCAGGATGCAATCGGGTATGCCGTTGATGAATAAGCGTTGTACTAAGTTGGATTGCATCAGTCTAAATTATCTTCACGGATAAGAAAAAAAAATCATTGCCTGTAGATGCTTGTGTAAGTTTGTAGTCTTTCCTGTAGCAGAAATTGGTATTGAATAGTGGTTACATTTCGCCTTAGAACTGCCCAAAGTATATCGTTGGGTGTATTGAAATGTTAAAAAATTGGTATCTTTGTGAGAATACAACAGTTTTTTTTTTTACAATATTAACTTGAGATTACCACTTATCCTTTAGCCTAGAGTGCACCAGAAAACTGTAAACTAGCCTCCAATCTGGAGTTGCAATTATCTTGGGCTAAGAATGAATAATTACTTTTTAATTCACCACACCTGCTCCTCTAAGCTTAATGATCGAGGCCTGAGGGGTATTGACTTAATGGACAATGAATTGATGTCTGAAGATCTTTAGTTTGTTTGCAGGTAATTGGGAAGCTGTGAAAACCACTTATAAAATGTTAATGCCAGAAATGCATTTTTTTTAAGACATCCGAAATTTTAAATGTAATCACAGATTACGATTACTAAGCCTTACAAATTTCTGATTACAATTACTTTGAAAATGTAATCAATTTCCCCCTTATTTTTCACAGTTTGCAGTTTTGTCGTTCACAAGCGATGTCACGAGTTCGTTACTTTCAAGTGCCCGGGTGCGGACAAGGGCGTGGACTCGGATGTAAGTATCGGATAGTTTTATGAATTATGAAATCTGAGCAAACTGTTGTAATACAGGATGCTCCAAAAGTCTGGAATCGTAGACACTTCAGCGAACTTTACAAAATGTTTTCCACATGTAATTCGAAACAAGTTTGGATTAGCAGTAGCAGAGTTAACTCGACCCCATGGATTTTATAGCTTCATAATTAGTCGCGTATCTCGAATTTAGAAAATCGGCAAATCGGTTATGGTTCCAGACTTTTCGGACACTCTGTAAATAAATCTTTGTGGCCATAATGTGTTATGATTAGAGTACTTTGTTACCACATATTAGATTCTGTTACCACATATTAGATTCTTAATGACTCTTAAATTATAAAAAGATATAATTAACACCGACTATGTTAAATATATATATATATTTTTTGTTTCTTAACTTGGCGTTCCTATATCACCATATTCTTCGTGTCTAGGCCCGGCATGGCCAGGTGGTTAGGGCGCTCGACTCGCAATCGGAGGTTCGCGGGTTCGAATCCCCGTCCCACCAAACATGCTCGCCTTTTCAGCCGTTGGGGTGTTATAACGTGACGGTCAATTCCACTATTCGTTGGTAAAAGGGTAGTCCAAGAGTTGGCGGTGGGTGGTGATGACTAGTTGCCTTCCTTCTAGTCGTACACTGCTAAATTAGGGACGGCTAGCGCAGATAGCCCTCGTGTAGTTTTACGCGAAATTCAAAAACAAAACAAACATCTTCGTGTCTTGATCCTTATGGACCGATCGTAGTCTAGTGGTTAATGTCTCCGACTGCGAATCAGAAGGTCCATGGCTCGCGTTCCCTTTCTGATTAATAAGAACCACAATGGGCTGCGCACTTTGAGACTGTGGTTATAAGATCGACGATGAAACCCCACTATTCAACTAGAATAACTTTAGAGTTGGCGGTGGGTACTGTGCAGATAGCCATTGTGCAATGTAGCGCGAAATAAACTTAACGACTTACTCTTTTGTACCATAGAATAGTGGGATTGACCGTCACTTTATATCGTTGTTACGTCACAGTATGCCACTATTGCTTTTCACTCTCTTTCTCACGACCTCTAGCCAATTTATAAAGACTTGGGAAGTTTTAAAGGAGAAACGCGTATTTCTGCTCTAATATTTGCATTCAAGCGCTTGGTGCAAAGTAATTATTAACAATAAAGACCAAATCGATCACGGTGTTCGTGGCTGAAAAGATTTCGGTTTCCAAGTGTTAAGATAAATGATTTCGTATCTCCAAAAAAACACCGTCATAATTCTTGTCCACAAGTTATTTCCATGCAACTTGTACAGAAGTCGAAATTCTCTTCGTCGAAAAAAAGTAATTCTTTCACGAATTATTGTCCCTTACAACGTTTTAATCCGGGGTTGACCCCCCCCCCCCCCCGTAGACTGTGGCTCCTCCTTGTCACATGTTTTGTTCTCATGCCATGTGGCAGTCCTACTCCGAGGTACGTGGTGGAAACTATAATTGAGAAAACACATACACACACGCGCGCACACACCTCGGATACTACACCATTATATAGAATTAATTTGAGTTGCTTCGTGTGCCACTAGTTATTAGTGAACATTTCTAGTCGAGACAACCTGTTCCATAATTATATTCCGTGGATTATATCGTTAAAACTGAGAAACTCATCAATGGCTTAGTTTGTTTATGTTGTATCTCGTGTCGACGTGAAATTAGAACCTTGGTGGGCGACGAGACTGTCTAGATAGTCCAGTTGTAGATGTTAATCATTTGAACAGTACATACTTTTAGAGTTTGTAGTCTTGAAAAAAAATGACGAATTAAAACGAAAAGTTTGTTTTTACTTCGTTTTCTTGTGAAATGTGACTCGCAAATTAGGCTTGCTATATTCTTGGTTACTTTAAACAGTCTTATTACTTTACGTATGCAGTGGAAATAATGGCCGTATAGCTTATACTCTCGAACTGAGTGAGTGGAGCGTCTACGGTTGTATTTGTTGTTTGAACATAGAACTAAACAGATCTATTTGTTGAAGATACTGCCCGTATAATTTTGTTATATAGATTTCGCCATTGAAATATCCTGTTTGTGAATGTGTGGATCATACGGGGGGGCAGATATCTTAATGCACTACGTTTGTGTATGTAGCAATTGTATGCGCGGGGTGTTTAAACGTATTAAGTTCGTGTGTGTACGTAATGCACACTGAGGAAGAAAGGCTTGTTCATACTATGGTTGCGAATGTACAAACCGTACTTCGGGGTGGGGTGTACATTTGTAAATAAAAGTTTCTGTTAATATTCATACCGTTTCGGGCCAGGACTTCACTACTGATTTCAGACTTTGGAATACAGTTTGGCGTCAGAAGTAGAACATAGGAAATTGGCATCAAACAGATCTAAATGGTCATCAATTTAATCCTTCCACAACTGATCTTAGAGACGCATCTTTTACGTCTTTGTTAGTTTTGGCAGTAAAATGGAATTATTAGTTTGTTGGAAATAATTCCATTTTACTGCGTGGAAAGCCTTCCTTTACCCAACAGAAATACTCAACAATACATTTTAAATCTGCGAATTAGAAAAATATTGTTGTCGGAATACCACGTGTTATATTAGGCATGCGCAACGTACTCGTTTTTTTATTTGTCTGTAATCAATCAAGGAAAAAAAATAAAATTGAGTTCCCACAAACTCGTAAGATTCTGAAATTAAATTACTTTAACAAATAAAATATAATGAGCTAATTTTCATTTGAATTATTCTGTTTTGTGTAACTGATTATTATTGTGTGTATATAGGGGGTAATCACTGCAGTAGACTAACTGTGCAACAAAAGCCATTACAAATTCATCGAAGCTAGTCGATATCTTTCCCGTGGGAACGAGGCCTATTAAAAGAGAAATTTATAGTTCTCTGTACAGAAAAAAAGACTACATAATCTAACACGTCATTTGATAGATTAAAACCTTGGCTTTCTATTGGTTATAAATAATATAATACTAAACGTAAGAGAGAACTATTAACAAATCCTGAGAGAAAGGCTGTGATAGGTGGGTGTGGCAAGAGGGGTCTGATTTTCTATTTGATGGCTCTGTAACCGAACAAGATTGAAGGCTAGGGAAATTATTTTTTGTTTGAGAGATGACGATATTATAGTGAGTAATTTAAGTTAATTTCCGTACTTATTGGAGGGGTGGTGAACAAATTAGAGAAGAGGGGATGCCTAGAGAAAAAATTACAAAGATAATTCACTCATTGTATATTCTACTGATACTCTATTGTACATTTTTTATGGTAATAACAAGACATTTTTATAAGGAAATCGCAGTCTTTTTAAATTATATTTTTTCTGAGTACCGTATGGGCCCACAAGTACATTTAAAAATTGCTGTCTGGCCCGCACCCTGGTGGAACTTGCACGTGCCTCTGTTAGATATTCCCTTGTAGTTTGTATCGACTTTTTTGTTCCATCAAAGTTTTTGAAATTGCCTGAAGAACGGCTTCTCGTCTCGAAACGTTGTGGAACATTGAAAAATTTATCAATTACCATTTGGTATATGAAAATTACCCCCCACCCCCCGTTTCCAATTTCGAAAACCGGGGGAGGTAGACGTTATCACATGTCGTTTATTCGGTTATTAAATATCTTGAGTACGTTCAAAGAAACCGAAAACCAATAATTTTTTTTTATTTCGTAATCCCAAGCGTATCCACTTCACCATGTAGGAGGTAACGTATGTGATGTGAATCGGACCATGCTTCAATTGGTCTCCTGCTCGTGCTCAACCAAGTTTATGCATATTACACACAGAGAAGTTGCTTATTTCACAGATGACAGCTTAAATTTTCCAACATTTTCTCTCTCTGACAACGTTTCTGCTATGTGGGGTATTGGTATAATAGGCCGTGATGTAATATAATATTTTTGTTTTTGAACTATGGTTATATTAATTATTGGTATACAATGGAGCCCGAATTCTTTGAAAAGTTTTTTTTTTTCCTTTCTTCTTTCTTTCTTTTATACTTTTGGCTTGGATGTGAATTTTCTTGTTTTTAATGGTTTCTAGAATAAATAGGTATTTGAATAATACCAAAATAAAAAACCAATCTTTTAATCAAACGTGCGGCCCATGTGTGTATAATTTACATTTTTGTAATCAGAAATGGAATTAAAGAATAGTGTTTGGCGAATCTCTGGCTCAAGATGTCTAAGACAGATGTTCATTCCTTAAACCAGTGTTTTTTCAAATATTTGGTTCAAGGTGTCTACGACAGATGTTCATTCCTTAAATTAGCGTTTCCCAAAGAGTGTGGGCCACAAATTATCTCTTGGGGGGGGGGCGAGCTAATGCGAAATTAATCTTTTTAATATATTATTTCTTAATGAAAATTATAATTAGTTACTACAAGACAACATTTTAAAGTGTACCTACGTGTTATATCACTTAACTCTCTCTTTCATTAAAATAAAAAATGAGGGGTGCGTTAGGAACCATATCTTTAAAGGGGGGGGCGAGGATGACAAAAGTTTGGGAGACGTTGTCTTAAATATTACCTGGCTTTATAACATGCACGTGTTCATATACCATATTTTTCGGTGTATAAGACGCACTTTTTTTACCCCAAAATTTCATATCAAAATCTGCTTGCGTCTAATACACCGAAGGTATGAATAATATATACACTGAGTGGTCACAAGTAAATAGACACCTAATTTTTCGTTATTTAATGTATTTATGCCAACTAATTTGTGTTCACAGAGCACTATATAAATG